>NC_031496.1:7663639-7729230 GCF_000237925.1 Schistosoma mansoni
ACCCATGATTTCAACTATGAAAATACTGAATTCTCCCAAAGCCGCCTCTGAATTATTAAGTTGTTTAAACTATTTTTAAGCTTTTCTTCATTATAATCTTATTTCATGTACACTTGATTAATGTACTGTATGCTTATTTGGATTGAATAAACAAGTTTTTATAAGCCAGGATGGATGGTGGCTAGCAGTGAAATTTAGGACGCACGTTTAATCGTATTTGGGACTCGTCGGCTGGATGCATCTGCATCCCAGAGTTGATATTCACCCCTGGACTCGGACCCAGTACCGTTCGCTTCAAACGCAGTCCAAAACATCAATGGGAAGATTTAAACAAACAATACCAAATGGATTTAAATAAGTTTTTATTATCGATTATGAATTCGATCTGCTGCTTGATTGTGACTGAGCTAAATTCTGTCGCGAAAAACTTTTTCTCGCTTTCTGTTACCATGTTATCAATAGTAACTGACTAAGCAAGAAATTTAGCATAAGAAGATATAATAAGTTAATCGGACTCTTTTACAATTGAAGTCAGATAGGATTCCGTCTAAATTCTCATGGGACAATTATGAACAAGAATGAAATAACAGACCAATATTTCTTACTTTTCAGTAGTACTGTGAAAGTTGCCAACGGCTAATGAAAATTACCTTTCTTTACTTAACTTTTTAAAGTTTTCAAACATCACATTGAGTCATAATTGATGAAACAGATGATATGATCAACCAAATCTAATTAATATATGTAAACCATCAAAGGTTGGAATGCCTAAAAGTAGATTAATATATATATCTTGTAAATTTTCCATATCTTATGAATACGTAATTTGCACTGTACTTCTGTGTTATGTCTTGTGGCCTGCGTGCCCCCTTCATGTATAACATGGTAATACCGCCAATCTGAGAGCAGTGAATTATCGATCGGACCAATGACACACGAAACCAGTACGAGTAGTCTAGAGTACTTATCGGTCCTGCTTCCCGCCTAGCCGAGCCAGTCAAGTCCAGAACACCAATAACAACCTCTGCAATAAGATGCATTTATTTCAAACATACTGGGTCCATATACCAACCAGATAGACCACATCGTACCATAAAATAAGAAACAACATTTGTACAAGATTTAGCCATATGTGGCTGTGAATAAGGGAGATAGTAACTGATAGACAAGGCATAACTCAAGAATGTTACATCATATAACGATGGTTCATAGGTCAAAATAAAGCTCATAATAAGAGGGACATGAATATGAATAGTTTAAATTCACTTGGTATTGTTTGCTTGAATATTCTCATTGATGTTTAGAACTGCAATTTATCAGTCTCTTATTGGCATATATGCATCCTGTACGTATTGCCTCGATATAGCCTTAATTCACAAGCATTATAAGCAAAGATGGATAGTCGCTAGCAGTGAAACCCAGCACGCGCGTTTCGTCCTATTTGGGACTCATCAGCTGGACGCACCTGCATCTCAGAGTTGATGTTCATTATGGGACTCGAACCCAGTTTCTTTCGCTTCAAACGTCATCACGTTATCCACTTACCTACTGAGTCCTGATAGCCACTGACTTGTGCAATTGAGAGAAGTTTAAATTCACTTAGTATTGTTTGTTTGAATCTTCAGATTTATGTTTAGGACTACAATTGAAGCGAAAGATACTGAGTTCGAGTCCCATAGTGAACATCAACTCTGAGATGCTGAATATTTTAGTTAGCTAACAATTATACACTAAAGATATACACATATTATTGATCCATAAACGTATCTCAAATTTACCATTCATTATTCTTATCGGGATATAACATTCAAAAACAAATCTTTGCTTCTAAGACCACATGATATAAACAAATGTCTATAAACACCTCGAGAGTCGTAAAAATACAAACAACAACTAAGAATTGTTCAACTTAAGTCATAATTGCATCTGATTAAGTACAATTGAAATAATTTCTATTTTATTTATATTTAATTACCATCTTATCTTGGATGTTTTAAATGAAGTCTTCATTGTACTATTCACTTGAATTAACACTTAATTAAAATATTCAAAAAGGGTTTTGTGGATATTTCAGTAATTTTATAGTTGAAATCATGAGTCAACTAGGTCTGTTGTGATATATCAACTCGCTGAAGACAATTGGTGAACGGTTGCTCAATTTCGTGGATCGATTGAAGTTAGACTGATAGGTTCTGGGTTCGAATCTCTTGGGGCGGAATCTTGGATACGCACTTCTGAGGAGTCCCACAATAAGATGAAACGGCCATCCAGTGCTCCCAGGTTTTCCATGGTGGTCTAGCTTCAATTGAATCATGATCTCAACTGTATAAAATTACTAAAATCTCCAAAAAACCCCCCTTCTAATTAATATTTTATTGAAAATTCTCATCTAGAATCTCACATTTTATAAAATAATCAAATTTTCATTATTTTTAATTTATTAAATTAGAATAAAAAAGAATCTTCTTATTAAGTCAGATTTCATTGAATTAGAAAATATTAGAATAATGAGAAAAAAATTTGACCATTTAAATTTAACGCTAATTGATAGGACAAGGTCACTTAACATAAGTATAGTTGATATGGAAGCCAACTTTGTAGAGTATTACATTCTGAGATCCATAATAATAAAAGAATAAATGAAGATTTTTGAAAATACTGAGTTGAGAAATATGATTGTACAATTAAATGTGTGGTTAACTATTGTCAAATCAGGGAAAAGACGTTGGTAGTGGATCGGACATACATTAAGGAAATCACCAAACTGCATCACGAGGCAAGCGCTAACTTGGAATTCTGAAGGGAAGCGGAAAAGTGGAAGGCCAAAGAACACATTGCGTAGGGAATTGGAATCAGATATGAAAAGGATGAATGTTAACTGAAAAGAACTGGAAAGGACTGCCCATGACAGAGTTGGATGGAGAATGCTGGTGTGCGGCCTATGCTCCTCCACGAGGGGTAACAGGCGTAAGTAAGTATTGTCAAATCGAATATAGGAGTTATTTAGTAAACTTTTGGTTTATACAGTTCGTGTATTAATTTCTCCTAAGTGAGTGTAATTTGATTACATAAGCTTTGAGTGAGCTTTATTTCTGTTGGACACCAACCAGTTAATATGTATCATTAGAAAGGTTTGACTTGATAATTTCAACCAATTGAAACTATAGGATGAGAGAACACTTAAAGCAAACAAATCAGCCTGATCCACTGATACAAGTAATTGAAAAATACGAAAAGATAACATTCTTATCTTGTGAGACTTGTCCGATGAGAAGAGACATAATGATTTTATGAGAATTAGTCGACTAGTTTCATATTTCGACTTCATTTTTAAAACCGATATGTCTAACTCTTAATCATTTAAGCCCTTAAGTAATGAACCCCATAACTTTATTCAATATTTTGAGATCTGATAAAGCAGTTCTTGTTGGAATGTTTGTCGACATAAACACTGATTATTAAATATTTTGGCTAATGTAGAGAACAGAGTTTCTCATTGTGAAACTAACTCATAATTTACAAGTACATTCATAAGTTCTTTTCAGATACAGCTCTCAGTAACAGGATCTTGTTTACAGAAGTTACTAAATCTGATAGTAATATCATAGTAACTAACCTCTAAATGAAAGTATTTGTGGTTAGCGTTTTTTTAGCGAATTAGTTTTCTACGGGATGGGGTCGCTAACCCCATGCTCAACCCTCCTCCTTTATCCGGGCTTGGGACCTGCAGTAGCCCCCAGAGAGGCTACAGATGGAGTTAGTAATATCATGGGTTTGACTAAATAATTCACTGAGTTAAACAATTTACTTCAGTAACTTTCACTAACACCTAAGAAAATCTAACACATCACAGTTATTAACTCCCTAATAAGACGTGTAAACTTTAGTAGATGTTGGAGTTAAGAACAGAAAACTATCCTAAAACATGTTTGATTGGTATGATTTACTGGGCGTGGAATATTTATGTAACATTAATTTGTTAGTGAACAACTAATTAATTCGAAAGTATATTAACTCAAGTTTTCTCCATTTTGTTGAAACTACATGAATGATTATCCAGTTTTTGTCCCATAGAATCCCTCAGAACTATAGTTGCATAGATGTTATATAGAAAGTGAGTGATGAATTGACTAGGAGAGGTAAATTGTTGGTCGAGGTACTTGATTTTAAGTCATTAGGTCACATCTTTGAACGTCTTTCTGCTTAGTTCCTTTTGACTGGTTGACAAGTAACAATAGCTTTCACATAAACAGTGTACCTCGACGACAAATACATAAACATTTACTGCATAGGTGAGTTACATAGATCATGAACTAATCAAATATAAGTTGAATGCTATATATTCGTAATGCTGTCTATTTATTCTTTAGTTTGTTAGTGAAGCATCCATTTTCAATCGTATATAACAGACTTAGTACTACGTTGTTCAAATATGAAAACAATCTTCATGTCTAGAGAGAAAAACTACTGTTTTAACGTTCATTACCAAAAAAGATACATTCAATTCTCAGCAGCATGTATTAATAAATTTGACAATGACTTATTTCGGCCTTTGTAAAATATCATAATTATGAACTTATAACTGTAGAGCCTAATGATGAAATTATTAGAAACAATTGTTCGCTCAAATATTCTTCATTCTCTTTAAATGCAACATTTATATGTAATGATGATTATCTTTTATTGGTCCGTAATCTGACTCCAGTTAGATCAGAAAAATGATCGTTATCGGATGACTGCTATCGAAATATACATTCTGGCTACTCTCATCGACTTAACTTGCGTTAATGAGTAACAGCATTAAATAAGTCAAATACGAGAATGGATTTTGAATACGTGTATTTCATACAATCACTGATTCAGACAGACTATCAAAGAAACGAAGCGAAACGAAATGACGCGCGGTAGTGACGGCGTGTGAGCCAACTCAATTTAACCAAGCGTGAAGCGATATTTATAGTCGAACAAAAATGTGTTACAGACACATGATGAGTAAGGTAAGTGATTAGCACACATACGATCATATAAAAATCAGTCAGGATTAATAAGCGAATAAACGACAGGGTAAAAATGAGGCTTGAGAAGAATGAATAGATCGATCTGTTCAGAGGCTAGAATAACCTATATGGGCTTGGCATAGTAACAGCCCCTACAACATTGTATATGATTACGCGCCAAATTTGAATTACAGATATAATACATCCGAGTGAATTCACTGTACTCTTTCTAACTTGAGTTCTAGTCTAATCTCGACTACCAGAGTACGTATAGGGGAATCCTAAGAATTACTAAACAATATATAAAGTTTACTGCTTCTACTTTCCACACTCATAATATTCAAGTTGTACAGTTTATATAGTCTTAAGGTGTAAGATGTATAAGTTTCGGCACACACATAGTTTCATTTGACAATGAATCATTCAAATTATGTGAAATCTTAATCGATTTTTTCATATGAAAGTGACCTTGTGACTTAAACTTCAGAATTTTTTGTATATCAACATGGTTTGATCATCTAATTCTTGTTAGTCACATTGATACAAAGTGTATATCATTATTATTATTATTATTATTATTATTATTAGTAGTAGTAGCAGTAGTAGTAGTAGTAGCAGTAGTAGTAGTAACAATAAATAATAGTAAACAAAATGAAATCATGTGGGCGACCGGGAAGTGATAACCGCCCTCATACCACTAACAGCACTCGAGGCCACTCAAGATGTAAATGAATTTCTCAACTCACTATAACCGTAAATCATACCTTTTAATGAAACCAGAAGATAGATCAGCATTTAAGATGACTGAAAGGTTAACCGTGCTAAGAGATGTAATAAGTAGTGTGATGTTAGACAATTCAAGTCCATTTAAAAGGTTTACATTAGCAATGAGAACTAGAAAGAAGAAAATAAAAGCAAACAACAAGAAACGAAAAGAAAACAATAAGTCAAGTAGCTATCTTTTTACGTGATGATTATCTTCGATCCATATGGTTTGAATAAATTTCATCGAATTATAAAGGATACAACAACCTCAAAAAAGAAAAAAAGAACAAAAATTTTATTGAGGTTGAAAATTGATCAATAAACTAGTCAGAGAATGACCTAGTCCCAAGGTGATGTTATGACTTTATAAAAAATAAGACCGTATCCAATTAGTTATGATTTTATGTCCGGCTTTTATCACGTGAGTTATACAACAATCGAAATACGACTTGTCTAATCTTAACACTGTGCCAAATCAATGACGTTCGACCAGTATGAGCAGCCTAGCATTCTTATCAGTCCTTTGTCCGCTTAGCCTTTCCAATTGTGGCCGGGAGCGTGGGAGACAATAATCAATAAACTGAATATAATTTATCGACAGTAAATCGTATAATAATAATCCGTAGGTCAAAATGAAGGTTATAATAAGATGATTATAGATATACACAATCTAGTTACTCAATAGTTAAACAATAAGAATATTTATAGAATAATAGTCCATTAATAGGTCCCAGAAATTACCCATACTTATGTCTTCGCTAGGATATAACAGATTCTGTTAAAAGGTAAAAGCCGGATATACTTACTCATAAATGTATTTAAAATACAGGTAACTATAAAGTTACATTCTACTCATAAATAAACGAGAGAATGGGTGCTAGTACTCAACGTATTACTAGGTAATTTACATAAATTAACAAGTCAGAAAACCTAACTTTGGTATGAATTTTAAAACTAATTAGAATGACTACAAACTGTAAACATGGCCAACAAACCTGAGGTGAATAATTGTTGAAAATAATCTTTCATTCCTATATTTCTTGTTTAAGCTATTTAATAAGGGTTTTGTCAATACTATTTACATGAAATTTATTAATCAAGCGGACGCTTATCCCCGGCTTTGGGGTATACATTTCGGTGTGTAGTTTAAGGAGGTCATATCTAGATATTGAAACTAATAATAGAAGTGAGATCAAAACGAATAATTAGATATATTTGAAGGAGTAATTTAAATCTCCCCGTTAGTGTTATGCACTGAGGCTGATCCGTCTCTGTTGGCATATGTGTATCCTGTGTGAACCGTTTTGAAAATCCAAACAAGATACGAGCATTTTAAGCAGAGTTGAATCTAAGACCAGCAGTGGAATCTAAGACCTGCATCTTGTCCTCTTTGGAACTCTCTAGCTGAGTGTCCCTGATTCCCGGTGTTCATGTTCACACTAGGACTTAAATCTAGTACCTTTCATCTCAATCTACCAACGTCCAGGAACATCCAGCTGATGAGTCCCGAATGAGATGGAACTCAAGCGTCCTAGATTCTACTTCCAGTTACTATTCAACTCTACTTAACAACTAATTCATCCAGGATTTTAACAAAGTTTTTAACTGACTCTAATATGCTATTACCGGATAAATGAACGAGTCAGAAAGAAGTTATGACGTAATACCCCAACGGTTTTAAGCTTGTAACTCTATAAAAAAACCTTTAAACAACAAAACTATCTGAATTTCGTTATGAATGAGACTTGAGAAATAAGTTCAATTTGATGGATTTTTCAGATGATAGCAAAAGTATCTCTAAAATAATTCAAACGGCCGTCCAGTGCTTCCAGGTTTTCGATGGTGATCTAGCTTCAATTGACTCATGATTTCAACTTTGAAATATACTGAAATCTCCACAAATCCCCTTCTGATTATAATTCAATATACATATAATCTATCCTCCCCCCCCCATCAATAAACATTTATTATATAACAAAAGTACTTTTTTTTCAGTGAATATCTTCAGAAGGACACTAATCAGAATAAAACAATCAAACAAACAGACACACAAAAAAAAATACCATATTCAAAATTCACGTATTTGCTCAATAAACATTGATCTATAGATTTTTTGTAACTTGTGACCTTGAAAGGAATTAAATATTCTTTAATCGTTGATGAAAAAAAATTTAAATTTAGAAATGTATGAAAGTTGTTGTGTTTTTTTTTTGTTTTGTTTTTTCTTCGTCATTCGTAATAAAGTTTACCATGAGAAATTGATCAATCTTATTGTAATGAAATCTATATTGATTGACAAATAAATAAGATGTATATGTATCTATGTTAGAAACAAAATGTTAACAAGAAATTTACACACTAAAAAGTATTCAATAGCGACTGACTCCATGAGGTATTTCCTGGAGTTCTAGTGAGAAGTAGTAACCAGTGGCGTTCAACCACGTCTGTTGTAGAGATATCAACTCACTGAAGACAATGGTGAATGGTTGCTTAATTTCGTGGATTGGTTGAAGTTAGACATTTACACCATTGGATGCCGGCCGGCTCAGTGGTCTAGTGGTTAAGCGCTCTGGCTCGAGACTGGTAGGTCCTGGGTTCGAATCTCGCGAGTCCCACAATAGGAAGAAACGGCCGTCCAGTGCTTCCAGGTTTTCGATGGTGGTCTAGCTTCAATTGACTCATGATTTCAACTATGAGAATACTGAAATCTCCACAAAACCCCTTCTGCTTAAGTATTCAATGACTATATTTAGACTCATACTTACACAGTTAAGAAACAGATAAATAAATTTTACAAGAGAATTATATGAGTAGAGAGGAAGATGAGTAGTGTAACTTTCTAAGTAATCTAGTTGAAACATAATGAATATAATTAAAAAATAGATGGATATTTTTACACAGTGATTCAAATTCAACATTCACATCATAAGGATTGAACCACCTGAATGAAATGATACGTAATTAATGTACATTATTGAAGAGTTACAATCTTGGATGAAACAATTGGCAAGTGCTTTCTTGGTATTAAATGCAGTGTATAATATAGAAAATTCCCAGGTCTATCCGACACAGATCCTATTAGCTACGAATAGACCAGCTCTTGAAGACAGGAGTTGACTATGAAGGTATTTGAATATAATTATAAATAAAATGTATAATAAAGTACAAAATAATTATCGTTCAATACAAACACCACGCTCTAGTTTTTCAATAATTGTTTAGCTTATATCAGTTTGTCATTCGAGGTTACTAACTTAGTTCTGGATGCCATCTTTTTTCAATCTGTGTACACTTAATGTTACTTATTTGTCTATTACTAATTATTTGCTGATACAAGTTGATATTAGTTAAAATAAAAGATTCTTCAGTGTGGTAATTATGATACAGAATTAGAATTCTCATCCAACAGATAATTTATTGAGTTTGAAGGATAAATTCTACAGATATTTACTACGACACACAATTAAACAGGAAATTACATTCAATCCATCATATGAGACTACATATAATTGTATTACTGTCCAGTATTGATTATATTTCTATAACAGTGCGCATTCAAAATCCCGCACGTGAGATTTGAACCCAGGACCTTTAATCTCGCACGTGAACGCCTAACCTCCAGACCACTGAGCCGGCATCCAACGATGTTAATGTCTAACTCCAACCAATTCACAACAATGTGCGACCGTTCACCATTGTCTTCAGTGAGTAACTGCTCACTGCTGAGGAGTCCTATACTAGGACGAAATGGCCGTTCAGTGCTTCCAGGTCTTCAATAGTGGTCTTACATTCATCGATTCGTGGCATCGATGTAAACTCAACAATCTCCACAACCCTATACTGATATTTCTTTAAGTAAATATGATATTCAATGGTATTCGATACTTATACAATAAAAATTAAATGTTTTCTGGTAAATTATTACAACTGTAAAAATGTAGTGCAGAAAGGATTTACTTAACTGATTGACTATAGTTATTACGGATCGAAGAACTACACTGTATAATTCTCGTCTGAAAAGTATTTCGAAAAAAATGGACGGGCAAATCTAGGTTTTAGTCTCACTAAGAAATATGAAAGAGAGTAAGCTGATTGAATGTGATAAAAAAAGGGAAAATACTATGACAGTGATGTGCATGTATTCCCTGTTGCTGATTAGATAAATCAGTGATACAAAGTCAATGTCTGAACTTGTCTGACAATGATGTAAACTCTCTGTATGAAACTATAGATGACATTTTTAAGGAAGGTTATCCCATTCACGTGTGATTTTTAACTACCAAACATCTTATCAACACTCGAAGAAAAAACCATTAGGCCATGATGTGGTGTGGGCTATTTATATCAACATAAGTAGTATACATCGTGAGTCAGGAATAGAATATCTGGCAGCAGAAGATTGAGAAGGGAAGAACAGAAACAGAAAGCAATTGATATGGAAATCCATGAACATTGAAGTCTGAGACAATTAATGAACATTTTGCAAATGAAGTATCAGAGTATGGTTTTTCTATTTTACCAAGCAACTTTGTAATTTGTGGTAAATACATAGTCGCCCCCAAATGCCCTGGTACGGCTGAGAGTGGGGAGAGTCCACTCTCCCTCTCGAAATGCTCTCACATGGCCACGCGAATATATAGCCTCTGCCACAAAAGTCCTACTCACTGCCTTCTCGTGGCATTACTGTTGTTTACGAAAGTGAGAGGACGAAAAGCGAATGTCCGGCGCTTTAACCGGGTTGGTGGACATGGAGGGTCCACCTAGGGGAGTTGGAAAACCCTGATTCCAAACCAATGGTGCATATGGGCTCCAGTATCCTGATGGAACGAATGGCGAATGGACCTGCTGTTGGTCACCGGCTACCATGGGACTGCATCTCCTCACGATGCTCCACTGCCTTGTGGATCAGACCTTTCGTTCAAAGGCTCGGGGTGTGGCCCCCTAAGAAAACCACCTGCTTCGGTTTGGGCACCCGGGCAGCATCACAGCCCACACACAAATAAATGAAATGATGAATTCTATTGACGATACTATTCTCGCTCATACTAGGAGCAAGACAATTTACATTATTATTATGATTATTACCATTATTATTATCATTATTATTATTGTTATTATTATTATTACTATTATTTACTACGTCGCTTTTTCACTCCCTTTATTCCCAAATTGTGTATCCTTCCTTTCCAACTTATGCAGTAGCTCGCCCATGGTGGAAACTCTGTTCTATCTAAATGATCTCCAGTCACTGTCTGGTTGAAAGTGAATGCTTCCACCGATTACGAATACTGAAGCAGTCTTTCTGAAACCACGTACGCCGTTCAAGCTGGCTTCCTTCAACGTTCGCACACTAATGCAGATCGGAAAACAGATGGGGCTAGCTATGTCTTTAGAAAGTCTTAATGTTGATGTTTGCTGTCTATCCGAGACCCGTATTCAAGACTCTAGTGAAGTACTACAAATTCGCTCTCCATCTGTCGCTTCGAAAAGCTTGTTTCACGTGTGCTTATCCGGGGACTCTGTGGCACCTTTGTCTGGTCTTGCAGGTGTTGGTGTTGCACTAAGCGCTAGGGCTGAGGCAGCACTAATCGATTGGATCCCCATTAACAGTCGGTTATATGCTGTTAGATTAGAAAGTTCCATCAAAGTGAGAAGAAACCGGCGTGAGAAACGGTGTCTTTTCGTCATCTCCGCCTATGCCTCGACAGATTGCAGCCCGAATGCAATCAAGGATGAGTTTTACCACCAGTTAACTGTTCTTCTCCAGAAAGCGCGTTCGACAGATATTGTAGTATTAGCCGGAGACTTGAATGCTCAGGTCGGGCGTCTAGGCACAGAAGAGAGTCGTTTAGGTGGCCGATGGGGACTTGTTGGTCGCAGGACAGATAACGGGGACCGTTTGTTGCAACTGTGCACAGACCACAACCTGTTTCTGGCTAGCACTAACTTCCGGCATAGCCATCGCCGGTGTGCCACCTGGCGTCCTCCCTCTGCATCTCAAGCCTGGACTCAGATTGATCACATCGCGATCAGCTACCGCTGGCGTGGTTGTGTACAAGACTGCCGCTCCTTTTGGAGTACCTATCTGGAGTCTGATCATGCCCTGGTCTGCGCCAATCTTACCTTACTTTTCAGTGGCCGAAGGATTGACCACCACCAACGGATCGATGTTAGTAAACTGGCTGCAACATCTGTTGCAAGTAAGTATCGAGCGGAGCTAGCCTCTAGGCTAGCTACCATCCCACCGAAAAGTATAGATGAGCATTGGTTGCATCATCACGACGCCATGAAAATGGCGAGTAAAGCCGCTTGCGGCTTCGCGAAACGTCCCGCTTACAAGCACTGGGTTTCTTCTGGCTCCTTACAACTGATCGATGCCCGTCGGTCTACTCCGGGTGATCGTGAGTTTGACCACAAACGAAGGCTGTTACATAATGAAATCGGGCAAAGCTTGCGTAAGGACCGAGAAGCCTGGTGGTCGGAGCGTGCTAACGAGATGGAAGCAGCAGCTGCATCTGGTAACTGCCGGAAGCTCTTCCAACTCATCCGAGCCACTGGCAGCAAGAAGTCTGGTGTGAGTGAAACAATCCACGAGGATGACGGGATGCCAATCACTAACATCTCTCAACGTCTTGGACGATGGGCGGAATTTTTCGAAGGGCAGTTCAACTGGCCTGCTGCTCCGGCAACATCAACCAGTTTGTCCTGCCCCCCATGGCCGGTGACGACTGATCCACCAAACGAGGCGGAAGTCCGCGAGGAACTCCAACTCTTGAAACGTTACAAATCACCGGGCCCAGATGACTTACCTCTGGCTCCTTTTAAAGATAGTGGTGACTTTCTGACTAAGGAACTGACGGTGTTGTTTGCAAAGGTTTGGGAGCAAGAAAGTGTTCCAACATCATGGAATGAGTTGATAGTCGTCCCTATCTTTAAAAAGGGTTCACGTTGTTCCTGCAATAACTACCGTGGGATAAGTCTACTTCCGATTGCGTCCAAACTATTGGCTTCTATCATTCTTCGAAGGTTGTTTAAAACCCGAGAACGATTGACTCGCGAGGAGCAGGCTGGTTTTCATTCTGGTCGAGGATGCATTGATCACATCTTCACCCTCC
Source organism: Schistosoma mansoni (assembly GCF_000237925.1). NCBI lineage: Eukaryota > Metazoa > Platyhelminthes > Trematoda > Strigeidida > Schistosomatidae > Schistosoma > Schistosoma mansoni. Next base: position 7,676,517 of record NC_031496.1, read on the forward strand.
GCCAAATGTTAGAACACCGTCATACTTATCGCAGGCCAACAATCGTAGTGTTTCTTGATATCAGGGCTGCCTTCGATTCGTTGGACAGGACTGTTCTCTGGGATTGTCTATTGAAGAAGGGTGTGCCTGAGAAGTTCATTAACATCTTAAAGGCCCTGTATACGAACACCTCAGGCAGAGTGAGGGCATACAACCACCTTTCTCCCTTGTTCCATTCGAGCAGTGGGGTTAGGCAGGGTTGCCCAATCTCACCATCCCTCTTCAACTTTGCCATCGACGACATCCTGGAAACAGCTCTGATGGATGTAAGTAATGGTAGTGTGGATATGTTGCCTGGAGAACGACTTCTCGACCTCGAGTATGTGGATGATATTGTCTTACTGTGCGATAATGCCCAAGGCATGCAATCCGCACTTAATCAGTTGGCAATCAGTGTCCGCAGGTACGGCATGTGCTTTGTACCCTCCAAGTGCAAAGTACTCCTACAAGACTGGCAGGATTCTCATCCTGCACTCACCCTAGATGGTGAGCAGATTGAAGTAGTTGAGAAGTTTGTGTATCTAGGTAGCTATATAAGTGCTGGTGGTGGCGTGAGTGATGAGATTCATGCACGTATAATGAAAGCCAGAGCGGCTTATGCCAATCTGGGCCATCTTTGGCGCCTTCGTGATGTTAGTCTGGCTGTAAAAGGTCGGACCTACAACGCGTCGGTGAGAGCAGTTTTGCTCTATGCTTGTGAAACCTGGCCTCTCCGAGTTGAGAATGTTAGACGTCTCTCTGTGTTCGATCATCGTTGTCTCCGAAGGATTGCTGACATCCAGTGGCAACACCATGTTAGTAATGCAGAGGTTCGGCATCGTGTGTTCGGGCGCAGAGACGATAATTCAATTGGTGTCACCATCTTGAAACATCGACTTCGGTGGCTTGGACATGTTTTACGAATGTCGTCCCAGAGACTTCCACGTCGTGCATTATTTGCCGACCCTGGGACTGGTTGGAAAAAGCGGAGAGGAGGTCAGTGTATGACATGATGTGGTGGTATGAAAGAAAGCTGCAAAGGGCTAGCTTCTGTTGGTCCTTCACGACTCCCTGGCTGGGGTCCGAGAGATGGTGCAAAACAGTGGCTAGAGACGTTATCAGATATGGCTCAGAATAGAAGCCAGTGGCGATCCTGCTGCAACCTTCTTTTACTTTCTACATAAAGAGTGGTTCTAACTTTCTTAACTGAAAGAGTCTCCTGGTTGTACATTTCAGTCCGCCTTATCTTTTCATCCCTTCTCTTCCTACTTTCATTATTTTGTGTGGCGCATATGTATCTGGTGCCCTTTTGTACTAATATATATGTGTTTAAATAAAATATAAAATAAAATAAAATACATAGTCGCTTGTCCTCACCTATGTTCTTCCTTCACTACTATAGGACTGACTGCTAGTATTCACATTTACAGTTTGAAGCTGTATATTAACAATTAGATTTCTGGCCTGATACCAGCTTATCAAATATTCTTGGTTGAAAGTGATAGGTTCGAATCTCTTCTCATAAATATGCAATTGTATAGGGGTTTTGTGGAAATTGTTAAATTCTCACAATTTACATCATGAAATCATTTTAGTTAGACGTTCAATGAAAATCAGGAAGCACTGGATAGCTGTTTCGTCATATTGTGGAACTCCGCAACAGTATATATCACGACCCTTCCATAATTAGTCAAATCCGGGACCTTCCGTCTAATGGAAGCTGGTCAACCTCTAAATCACTGAATCGGAATCCAGTGGTCCATGTGTCTAATTTCCATCAACTCACGATACTGCGCAAACATCTCTCATTGTCTGTAGTGGATAAACGTCTCAACCCTGGCATGGTTGAACACCACCGGTCGCAGCTTTTAACTAGAACTCTTGGAACTGGATCTAGAAGTCAACCACTACTACTCAAAGTATCATAGTCAAAGTTATTTAATCAAATTACTGGGAGACCAATTGTATTTATAGATTTAAGTACATTATTACACTAAAAGTTTATTGGGGGATTTAAATGCTTAATTTGACTTTAAAGTGTCAAACGATTTTGCAGAAATTAAATATTGTCATACTTTTCTGATCTACTGTTGTATAAAGAGACAAAAAAAAGATTAAGATGATAAAGTGAACAAATTCAAAAACCAAATATTTGCAAGCGTACAAGCAACTGTAACCTATACAAAAAAGGGCATGAGAACTCTAGTGCTTTTAGATGCATAAAGACGGTTTTTACTTACAGGTTGTCTACACCGCGTAGTGATAATTTTTCTTGAGGTACGAATAAAGGAGACTGAATTATTAGTGATCTTTTAGACTAGGATACATAACAACATAGCCCAACAGACTACTGCTTGAGACTAGACACATATAGCCTCTTTGTGAGTAGTTCTTGGTGTATAAATCCCGCACTTCAAAGGTCCTACTGTCGTCGACAGAAATATATGGGAGGTAAGGTGTGTTAATGTTAGTACTGACTTTTTCGTAAGAAGACAGCATCGCTGTAAATACTGGTTGACTGAGAGAAACACTTTACTGTCATCACATCCCAGTACAGTTAGGAGTACGACTTCACCCTCAGAACTTAAGTTGATGTTTTTAGTCTTACTGTTCTCCAACAATCTTGCCTGATATAATAAGACTAAAACAACGAGTTTTAGAGTTAATATAGCCCGACTGGGTCATTATGATAATCAAGTCCGACTACTATGTCATCTTATTAGCTAATGTTAGGACTCAAACAGTACAAAACTTGGTTAATTTTAAAATATACATAAAACAAGGTAACTAAAAACTTGTCAAGGTACCAGTTAGCCTTATTAACGAAAATGCGAACCAACATGTAGTTCTCTTCTCTACAATTAACAATTATTGAAGGCATGTGATACTCATAAATCACATGTTCCTCTACATATATTCAAAACAGAAGAAATCTTCGTGTCATAACTATAAAAATATTGATTTTGGTAAAAGGTTAAATAAGATACTAGTTAACATAAAACTGATTAAATGATGGCTGTCAACTATAAAAACCATCTCCCTAGAGAAGAAATTGAATTTTGTGAATGAAACATATTTAACTCTTTGAAACGGTGGTGTATTATTGATGTCAATGTTTTGATAAATCAAAGTTACCGCCTCGACTTTATCCTTTACCAAATAAAATGATATGCAATTTTTACTGAGATCACATGTGAATACTTGGAAAATATTGACAAAAATGAAGTTCAGGTTGTTTCCAAAGTCAGTATTTTAATAGTTGACAACCCTTGTCTTTCTGAATTACTTCCACGTGTCATGTAGATTTCATTGCGACTGAGGTTAAAACCTCTGAAAAGAAATCACTGTATAACTGATTGGTCACTGAGTAGTAACCAATGTCATGTTTGTCATGTCCTTGCAACTTGATTGACACAATTCGGTCAACACTAAGGACTTCACAAACATGACATTGGCCACTACTCAGTGACTAATCAATTGTAAATATATCTCACTGCTACAGGTTAATTTCAGTCCGAATACCTCAGTGGTAAGTTCGCTGACTTAGAAGATGGGACCGAACCATCCATGGAGTATCGGTCCTCCCAATATTACAGGACTATCTTGCTTACGAGTCCAGAATTTCCTATCGACTACTCCCAACAGCTTTACAATTACTTGTCCATCTGAATATTTTCCTTAGATTTGTTGCGCGAATGAGCAACACTTTGATATCGAATGTGTTAGGATGGAGTGTTTGAAGTTGTTTTAGACTTATGTTTTGAAGTGAATATGAGGAACAAACATTGGCAAACTCAAGAAAAGCTATGAATAAATTGATTAGAGGATCAAGAGAAAATTTCAAATAAATATATTCCTATCGCGGTAACGTTATTTTTTATATTAATCGCCCTATGGTTTACATTATTCTGTTGTTGATATTCAGAACTGACTTCAATTGGTCTCTGATATTATATAGTCTCTTTGAATATATAAATAACTGTGTATTGATTGCACCATACCGGTTCTACAAGTTGGTAGCTGTCTAGACTCAGTAGCTTAGCAGACAGAGTATTGAATTCTAGAGATAAGTACTGGGTTTAAGTATTCATATGAACAACAACACTGGGCTGATGATACGTCCAGCTGATGAGTCCCAAGTAGGATTAAATAGGCGTCTTGAATTCACTCGACTGACACAATCTGAATCTATATACTCCACTAAATAACACGTATTCATTGAATTGGAGTAAACATTACAACATTAGTAAGTGACAAGTGATATACCTTTAAATCAATGATAGTTACCAGACAGACAGCACTGTATGAAGATTAGAATGATACCCATAACCGTTACTCTAAAACAGGTTAATTCAGTCAGTAAACACAGGACCTTTAAAAATGCCTGTATTGCTTCATTTTCACAGATTATTTACTGGATAATTTCATTACGTAATCAGAATAATCCACTGGCAACATGTCAAAAAAACACTAGTCTGGCGTGAACCAATTTAACCTTTTAAAAAACAAATGTCTAACTGACCTCAAAAGCAAGAATTATGGACAGAATCACTGATTTTACTAATGATTATCATTATTGTCTAGTTGACCGTATAGTATGAATTAACGGAGAAGAGGTTATACAAAATTCATTCAATCTAATGTTAAATATATGAACACTATTTAATTTATCAATGGGGAATACAGATGAATAATAATATTTGTATAAAACATCCGAGCGAATTCATTTTTGTATTGGTCCATTGATGTTTAGAACTGTAACTAATCAGTATCTCATTGGCATATGTGCATCTTGTGCGGATTGCCTTGATACTGCCTTCAGCCACAAGCATTATAAGTTGAGATAATGGTGGCTAGCAGTGGAAAACAGGATGCACATTTCGTCCTATTTGGGACTTGTCAGCTGGATATACCTACATCCGAGTCAGTGTTCACTCAGAGACTCGGACCCAATACCGTTCTCTTCATACGCTATCACGTTATCCATTTAGCTACTGAGTCCTGGTAGCCACTTGCTTGTGCAAGTCCCGGAGTGAACATAAACTCTGGGTTGCAGGTACATTCAGCTGACAAGTCCCAAATAGGACGAAACGAGCGTCCTGAACTCCACTGCTAGCCACCACCCATCTTTGCTTATAAAAAAACTGTAATTCAAGATCCCATTACTACTAACAAGTTTGGTCCATATCAGATTAAATCTCTACAATTCTTTAATCCAGTATAATTTATACTTTTTTGTTATTGTACGTTAGCTCTTACTCATTACTAGTAGGATTTCAAAACTCTTTCAATTTAGATAAATTGTTAAATGATTACCTGCCGCCGCATAGTGTGGTTGTTCATTTTTATCAATCAAATAATGTTTTATTAAATTCTAGTTAGCGTTTTTTTAGCGAGTTAGTTTTCTACGTGATGGGGTCGCTAACCTCATGCCCAAAACTCCTCCTTTAACCGGGCTTGGGACCGACAGTAACTCTAGAAGAGCTACAGGCGGAGTTAATGTTTTATTAAAGTTAGTTGTAATTATTATGAACTTGTTGTACGACTTATGATTCAATTATATTTCCTTTTATTATAATCAGCATAAAGCCTGACTCAAGTGTGTATAAATCCGAATTGTGAAATTTCACATTATCTATAGACAAAGAGAGAATTGTTAATTAAACATCCGGTATTCCGAAGTTAATCTCATGATCATTTACGTTTTATCTACAAGTACTGTAGTGAATGAGAACACGAGTGGAGACAATCGAGTGTATTTGGGCACTAAATTACAGAATATCTCATTAAAATCTGACAACCATACAGTAAACAGTTAATTTGCAATCAATCAATTGTCTCAATCTTGACCCTTCCTTCTGCAAATATCAGTCCATAGTCTCTGATTTGATTGTTCATGCATTTCATACCAATTGTGTTTCGTTTCCGTTCTTTCGTTATCGATCTTCTACTGAAATACATTCAATGCCCGATCATCATTATATACTACTTATAGGGATATAAGTAACCCACACCATAGTACAAGAAATAAAGGATAAATCAATATAATCACGATGACAATTAAAGCATGAAAGATGATTCAAAAGGTACAAGTAAAGCCAAAGGATAAAGTTAGGAATAAATTGAAAATTGCGACAAATAATTGTGTTATGTTATTCAACGTTTCCATCCTTTTGTCAGTCTGTAACTGTATCTGTCACCCGCACAATATGTTACTGACATTTTATCTAGTCAAGAGCAGGTTGTAATTACGTGATAAATCTTGGATTGTAATAAACTACAAAAGCTGTCACTCAGAGAGAAGTCTGATCTGAGATTACGGTTGTTGTATAAACCTAACGCCCTCAAACAGACGGTTCAAATTTCAAGGCTGAATACTCGTGCCACTGATAAATCCTTCATATTAAAGACATGGATTTAGGACATAAGTGAACAATTGCTAATCATATGACGATTCTAGATAATCGACCCATAACTATCCTGCTAAGGATACGAACCCAGCTACATTTATTTTAGTTCAGGAAATCGGGTAGGATTATTAACAGTCATTTAAAGAGGGTAACTCAAATGCATGTACCCGAATTTATAATTGGTTACCAAATTACACAAAATCACCATAGATCTCTTAATTTTATCAGCTGCTAAGTGTATCAATATCTACATTCCATAGTCCACAGTACAGTGATAAACTATGTTAAGCAAACCTTCAGGGCTCCTGATACGATTAATGATAAGTAGCCTAATTTCCTCTCGAAACTGTTTCAAATGTCACTTTTTTGCAGTCTCTTTGAAGTAGGTATCTCCACAAAAGTGGGAAAGCTAAAGCAAGTATTTGGATATCAGGGTGAATTTATGGACACAAATACTAACATGTGAGGTACGGCTAACCGGTATTTCTCATGCAATTCAACTGAAGTGGTTCTATCACAAAATCCAGTTACATACTGATAGTCAGATGACTTGACCAACTAAATACAACCTAATTATCAATGAATTGGAAGCAATCTTATAATTACGGCTACATAAGAACATCATGAAATAATGATTAAAAAATTTACTAACTAATAAAAAAAATTTACTAGCCTATTTTGAACAATGTCTTAGTATTAAATTCCTACTCCTTACTCAGTGATATGGGTCATATACCACAAATCATTTACACAATCTAGTTTTCTTACAAAATATCACAAAAATCGCCATGGATTTTACGCTAAAATTGTTTGGATTTACTGCAAATTTCTAAAAGAAAAGTAAACTGATGTTTTTCTTTGGAATGCTCAAAAAAGGACCAAGTGTCATGACTACATTGTAAAGAGATTTAGTTTAGGTGAGTTACACAGCCTTCTTAGGAAACTATTGAAGAAAATTTGGTATCAGTAACAAAGAGCCACAGAATTAGATAAAACTTACAGGGTTTAGATAATCTTTTATCAACATGTCATTTCTAGAGTCCACGAGACAACAAGATAAGTCGCATGTCCGGGGAAGATACAGTTAAAATTATGATTTTAACTAAAGATCTCATCACGGTACAACGATTTATTCCAAAATCATTGGATCCATACAAAATTATTTGCTGCAAATAGGTTGAAACACTGTGCAACGTAACAAAACTACCAAACGGTACAGTCTATCTTGAACGATGGAAGTACGAAGAGTGAAGATCAACAAGAGGAAAGCCAAAAGGATGATAAAAGTAACAGTAAAATTGAGAAACTGAGTGAATGTGAGAGAAACGGTTAGAATGTAAAAATGGAGTAAAACGAGAAACTTGACAAGAACTAGAATAGTGAATAAGTGTACGGAAATATTACAGGTTTCCAGTTACATTACTTAGATTTAAACATTGATAAAAATTATGTAGCAGCAACCGAATACAGTTAACAAATAACCACTAGTCTTAGGGACTTGTTTATTGACTTTAATTAGAGGTTCAGACACAATTGCCACAAAATTTAAACACAGAAAAGGTGCACTTGGGCACAAAATACATATAAAAATATATTCAAACAGTTGACCAAACTACATCAGTACTGACAGTTGTAATGGCTATATCAAAAAGCTTTCAAGATGTTTTTAGGCAAAAACACGCAACGCTATGTAAATAACACTGCTTTCCCAAAGAACGTTGTCCTGTACATGCAACTTCATTCACACCACACGAAATTCTAAAAGCCTATCGATGTGTAATGAACAGTAGTTTTTATTTACTTGCTTTATTTGAACACATAAACATTGGTACAAGGGGGCACCAAATACGTGTGCGCCACACAATAACAATGAGGTTGTGAATAGATAATGTAAAGTGCGTATAATAAAAGAACAACAACGAAAAGGAACCAGTGGGTGAAACAATAATAATAATAATAGTAGTGGGAAAAACAGTTCAGTTAGCAAAAATATGAGAGAGTATTATTCCAGTTAAAGAAGTTATGTTCATTTTTATAAAGAAAGTAAAAGACAGTTACAGCAGGGTCGCCAGTGGCTTCTATTTTGAGCCATGTCTGATAGTGTCTCTAGCCCCGGTCTTGCGCATTCTCTAGGCCTCCAACCAAGAAGTCACGAAGGACCAACAGAAACTAGTCCTGTTCAGCTTTTTTCATAACATAACACCAAGTCATATACTGACCACCTCTCCGATTTTTCCAACCGGTCTGTGTCGGCAAGTAATGCGCGATGTGGGATTCACTGATACGGCGTCCGTAAAACATGTTCAAGACACCAAATTCGGTGTTTCAAGATTGTGACGCCAATTCAATTGTCGTTATTACGTCCGAATACACGTTGCCGAACCTTTGCATTACTAACATGTTGCCACTGAATGTCAGCAATCCATTGGAGACAGTGGTGACTAGACACAGAAGGTTGTCTAACATCCACAACTCAGGTTTTGTAAGCATAAAGCAAAACTATCACCGACGCATTGTAAATCCGACAATCACAAAGGCGACAAAGATGACCCAGATTGACAAGAGCCACTCTGGCTTTCTCTATATGTCAATTGGTCTCATCACTCACGCCACTCAGATGCACGAACTTCTCGACTACTTCTATCCGTTCACTACCCAGGGTTAAGGTTAACAAGCAATTAACCAAAATCCCTGCTAGTTTTGGTGCAACTCTTAAAATCTCATAACTTGCAGACGTTTAACTACATACGAAATAGAGGAGTCATCCAGAACCACGGGATGATCCCATACGAGAACATGTAGCATTCCGAAAAGCAAATAACTATATACAGTCCTACGTCGCTTGCGTTACGCTGTGACCTAAACAGAGTACCTCAGGCAGGTCCGTAGAAAGTGGAATGACGACTAAAACTCCCTTCAGATTTCAAAACAAGAGTATTTATCTCGACCCGTATTTTTGGCATAAAAGTATTGACCCAATCCATACAAAGATTACTCAACCCAAAGTGTATAAACAGTAACATGACACCGGACACGTAGTTGGTGACACTCAACAGCACTCCTCCACCGCGGTACTAACCAAGTATCTCAAGCCATAGTTAGACCTGAATTGATGACTGGCCAATCCTCATTCCATTGGATCTACGGTTCACAAGCCATCATGGATGCTACATAGGAGGTTCATCGGCATAGATGGGAATGTGTCGACTATCCATTACACAACGCTAGTGCGACTCAAGCCGGTTAGATGAACACAGACCGAGACCCTACGTGACAGGTGACTAGGACTTATATGAGGGAATTTAAAGGATTATATTTGACTAGGATAAAACCGTTATTCTGCGACAGGAATTTTAGTTGTACACCTAATTTCGTAGTACATGAAGTATAACTTGGTCGTGATACATAGGATCTAAAAAATAAGTTTGCGACCGATACACCAACCCCTTTTACAATGTAATAACGATTAACAGAATACGACGGAAAATCTTAAAATCGAAAAACCGTTTCTGTTGATTACTAGTTTTCCCAGAGTAGCCAATGGGTTTGGCACCGTGTGGTTGTGTCTAAAAACTGAAAAAAAACAAGTCTAATCGCCGTCATTTTCGTAACGTAGAAGACCGTGAGGTAAAAAACTATTCGGATAACTGTGTGAATTTATAATTTTAGGGATTGAGACTACCCATTCATAGGATGTGCACAGAACTGACCTACTACACACGAAATACATGAGTATGCCCAACTTGAGATGAAGAAAAGTTCTTCATTCGGACTTCCATTAAGAATTAAAGGCTGAAAAACGGTCTATTCAGTAAAAATAGCTTTTAAAAAAGCACGACCTACTGGTGAAGAAATAATTCTCGTCTTCACAAGCTAATAAGTTTTACTGCTCAAATGTACAGGATTTCTAATCACCAGCAGAGTTATGTCAAACCATGTAAACGCGGCAAGTACTAGAATAGCTTAAATAAACGGGAACCAACCTATCCAAGTTAGACAGAAAACGGCACCCATTCTCCATACCAACTTTTAATTTAAAAAACAATTAAAACGGACAAATTTAAAGTCAAAATATGATTCATATTAATAAAGAATGATTAATTTACAAAGATAGTAGTCTGTAAAACAAACCTTAAGAATGAATTATTAAAACGACCAATGTCCCCTTGATTCATAACCATGAACATTAAGTCCAGTAAAGTGATTAGGAGAATCATTTTTTACAGTAATCTGTGCAATGAATACGAAAGACATATGATTAGATCGCTCATATATAAGCTACTAGCTTTCTTTTGCTATCTCCAATTCACTTGGTGAATTAGGTCTATCATTGACAATGAAATCTTTGAATCGACAAGCAACGAGTAACGTAGGGAAACTCGACAATAGAAACATGGATAGGAACACTAAAGTTGGATATCCAATTAAAGAACCTCCAACATAGGGTCCAACCAAGAAGGCTACATTTATAACAGTACGGAAAATAGTTTGTGCTCGATCCATATCAGAAACTGGAGCAAGTTTTGTGTACAACGATTCTGAATAAGCATATGTGAAAGGTATTCCAAGTACATGTATTGCTATACCTGTGAGCGTTAAAGGAATACTCATTCGTAAAGGGATTTCAGAAAGTAAATAAACTGTTACTGTCAACCACAAGTAAGAAATCACCATAGTAACAAGACCTGCTAATAGTAAGACACGATCCGTATAAAATTGATTAAGAATACGTAGCAATATTACCACGAAGATAATCAGAATGCTTGCAGCAAGATATACATAGCTCGTTTCCACTTCAGTCCATTGAAATACACGATTAGCTACCGGTGGTAATGCTGCTTCTAAGCTCATAAAGCTGAAGTATGCTGCGAAATTTACACAGTAAAGAGCAATTATATTAAACGATAGGTAATGTCGTAAAGAATTGTTTATAACAGCAGTACTAAACCGACCAGAGTTTAGCGAATCAGTAGAATCACTAAGCATTGGTCGAGAATCCTCCTTCGCTTGTTCATTAGACTGTATCCAATTATCGCGGTCGCAACAGGACCGTTGACCATTATTATAAATAACTCTACCATTTTTATCAACATTTGGATATGAGAAAAATATAATAATTGAGTGTAAAAGCCATAATATTGCCATTAGAAGCCCAGGCCCATTGTAGACGTTGAGTGCAAAGTTTGCTACACGATAATCCATTTTAGCCATCATTAGTGTAAACGAAGGACCAAAAATGAGACCAATTTGACGAGTAAGTAGTAGTACAATAATGTATGTGGTACGTTCATCTCGATTTGTAGCTCTTACTATGTCCGCGTAAAGTGGAGGTTCACAGCTAGCTCCAATTCCAGAGATCAGCCTTCCCAAAATAACTGCTGAAGGGACGGGAGCAAACAAGTAAATAAGATTCCCAATGATTTCCAGAAGATTGGCGACCATTAGAAGTGTTTTTACGCGAACACCAGAATAGGAAGCAATACCGTATATAGGGGTCATAATAAGAATAGATAAACTGAACGCTGCAACGGTAGTTCCGTAATGTGTATTAGCGACATCTGCTCCCCAGTATTCTTTAAGATATAGCCAGAGCGTAGGTAATATCACAGCACGTTCAACATTAGATAAGAAACCCCAAGTGGATGCCGTGAATACCATCCAAAATTTATTTGACCACATTGTTTGCCTGCAACACAAACACCATCGGCGACAAAACGGCATGGTAGATTTGCTGGTAGTCGAATATGTGCTATCTGTATGGATTGGTATTGTTACATCTGAAGTCTGTCGGTAATGTCTTGGTTTGATTTTCCCAAGATCAGGAGCCGCAGAAGCATCGCAACTGACTTCCGATTTAATCATCGTAACATATTCCTGATCAAGTGGCATTCCTCTAGTCGTCATGATACATACCGAAAGCTATTGATGGTTAGACAAACAGACACTGGAAAATTAAGCCAATCAGATGGATTAATATAGACAGTCTGAAGTGATTTTAATGACTAACATACCTGGACTGTTAGCTGATTGGCTTAAAGAAAAATCGATGAATTATATATTTTTTAATGCAATTTGAAATATCAACATCAGTGATTCGTCTGACAAATTTGTGGCTTGGCTTGGCCACCTTATGTCCAATGTAACAACATAAAATTAGGTTTGGCTATCAATCGTGTTTGTCGTTTAGCCATGGCATACTAACAGCACGAGTTTCGTGTGTTTCCTACTTGAGTCCTAGCTAATTCGTGGATGTATATTTAGGATTAGAAGCACAGGACATATATATCAGTACTACTGTGATCTTAAGAAGGGATTCGTCTATATTTAAAGACACATAAGTAAAAGCCTTGGCGATTTAGATTAAAGAATTCTAATGCTCCGCCTGTCATTGTGGCTCAAGCACCAGTCCTTTACTTATTGACTGCTTAATCATGACATGTTGATTTGTTTTCAGCATGGACGTGGTGATTTAGTTTGGGACACACTCAAGTTGTAGTTTGTGATGTGGTGCGCATCCATTGGTAACATGGTACCTATGGTCTGTGTCACATTAGTCACTGGGGTTATTATGGACGATCATAAGAAGCGTAATCAAAAATAGATTGAACTTCGTCTGATATATATCCTCTTCAAAATTGGTAAATAAAAATAAAAAGTTGAGAAATACACTCTGTTACGAGTTTTCAGCCTTCTGAAAAATTCACCTTACTTTACCATTCTTTCAAATAAACAATTTGCAAACAACATGTCAACGGGTTTACCCTAAACTGTTCGCTTGGGAAAACACTGATCTCCACAAATTGTATAATATCCAATCAAACCGTTTCACCTCCTTATTCCTTTGAATTCTATTCAAAACCCTATTAACATCGACACAGAGACGATGATATCCTTTTAAGAGGAATTTTAAATCAACTATTCCTACCATGACCTTTAAATAGATAACACTAAGCAGCACAAATTAAATGTGAATTCACATTCGACCGTAGCTGCTACCTTGACGTGGTGGTCGGGCTTGCCTATCATGATGACCCAATCGAGCTATATTGGCTGAAACATATGTTCCTGTAGGTTCTACCATGCCAGGCAGGTCGATTGGAGAACAGTAAGACAAGGCATCAACTCAAGGTCTGGGGGTGAGGTCGTACTGCTGACTGTAGAGAGGTGTGACAGCAGTAAGGTGTTTCCCTCGGACAACCAGCATCAGCAGCGATGCTGCCTTCTCACAAGGAAGGAAGGGGTTAGAAAATGTCAACCCTAAAATTGTCACGCCTCACCTTACCTCACAGATTTCCGTCTCCGGCGGTAAGGCCCTTTGAAGAACGGAGCTAACACGTCAAAAATCCCCCTCAAAAAGGCCGTGCATGACCGGCATCAAGGAGCTGTCCCTTGGACTCTGTGATCACGCTCCCAGGTCGTTAAGAGCAACATTAATCCAACTTCTTTTTCAGGTCCCTCAAGAAATACCCTTCCACGGTGTGGGCTGCCGGGAAGTAATATTAGCCCTCATATCCGTAACAGCACATGAGACCAAGTTGGTCACATTCAAATCCTTTCTACACCTCCTAATAACTCTCTAATCTCCACGACTAACCCTTCTCACGTCCTTTTATCACCTCGCACTGCTAGGGCAAGCGATTCGAGTACCCGGAACGTTATTCCTGGTCTCCTGAAACCACGCTCTAAACTGACTACATCTGTTCACACTAGAATTTTTATTACCGTTTATCTATATTGAATGTAACTCTGGTTACAAATTACATGGTTGGATAGATCTCACGATCATGTGACTGAAACTTACAATCAGAGACAATAACACTGCAACAGAGAAACGCTTCTCTCATTGAACAAAAAGTGATTTTTAATAGAGTAACTTATCATAACAAACAAATTAATTAGTTAAACCTCAGAAACTAGTCAATAGTCGAGAGTTAGCAGTAACAAATTTACTAGTTAGTTCTATTTCTCGATTAATCTGATCTCGCCTATTCAGTATATGTAACATCTGACTTATTATTTCCAGACAAATTATTCAATTACAATAAAAATCCATCAAAACTAAGGAGATTCAACAAACATTACTGAAGGTTAAACGTTCGTTCTTGTTTTGAATCACTCAAATCATTGATGCACACCCTTCTTTCTGAATAATAAAATCTCTCAATATTGATTATGCCTGTTTATCTGCTTAATTCTCTGTTTACTCATTATATATAAATGTAATTTCTATCAGCTTACCTATCATCAACACAAGATTGTTTACTAATTGTACTAAATACAATTCTGTTTATATTCAGGTAGTTAGTTATTTGAGTGAATATTTACATCAAAAATGGATATCAAATGTCGGATACAGTAGTGTTAATCTTCAATTCATGAAGTATATCATGAGTAGTTCATATGTACTTTATTTAGATCGATTACGTAATAATACAATAAAAAGTGTAGTGATAAACCTTTTCTTCAATTGAATCAAATAAGTAAGTAAGAGGAAGAATGCTAAACAAAAAGTCAGAGTTACACATTTTTATTCCTAAATGAAATTTAAATGTTGAAAATTAATTTATTTACGGCTTGATGATGAATAGTCGTACGTGCTTTAATTCAATTGTCCTTGAGGTTTTATCGATCAAGTTGCAGTGTGCCACTCGTCTAGGTGACTCGGTATTGCGTGCACCATGTTGAGATGTAAGGTGGTGGCTGGATGTGGTCAATAAGACAGCCTGGACCTATGTTTCGTGTTATTTGGCACTCATCAGCAAGATGTACCCGTAATCTTGAGGGGACTGATGCCCCCTGACGGAATTCGATCCTGTGTCACCCAGCTTTATAGCCAGAGACGGACTGAAACTGACCAAGCTTGCTGTTGAGTGATAAATAGCATGAAACCTAGGTCTAACGTTTTCTATCGACTACCTCCAACCACCAGCTTATACCCTAGTGTTTACAGTTTCTTGAAAAATTTCTCACATGTAGATGCAGACTCTGTATCTAATATCAATATTAACAACATTGTAGGTCATATTGTGCACATAATAATTTCATTCCAGTGAAATATTGATCTGAGATATCTTTTCAGTACTTCAGCTCTTTAATAGTGCTGATCGATAAGCAGCCCTGACTCTAGTTGACTATAACCTCAATTTAATATAGTATAATAAACTTTGTCTAGCCCCTTGCGAAACGGTGGTTTCAAAATCCAGATATGAAATATACTGGAAGAATATATACAATGCAACAGACAAACCATGAATAGAAATCGGAGAGGGAGTAACAGACTATTCAATCTGAATAAGCATGAATCGTCTTATATATGAAAACAGATAAGGTATAAAATACGTGTAAGCAGATAGATGCACGTTCTTGGCAAATAATCTGAGACACCATTAGTTCGTTGTTCGTCAAGATCTGTTGATTAAGTCGAAAAATTGATGGTTGAGAAATCTTTTCGTTTCTTTCTCAATGAAGATTAATTTTAAAAAAAAACAGGAACTCAGGAATTATAAGCAGAGATGGATAGTAGCTAGCAGTGAAATCCAGGACTCACGTTTCGTCCTATTTGGGATTCGTCAACTGGATGTACCTGCATCTTTAAGTTGATGCTCACTCTGGGACTCGAACCCAGTACCGTTCGCTTCAAACGCCATCACGTTATCCACTCAGTTACTGAGTCCATCTTCGATTATAATGCTTGTGAATTTAGGCTATATCGAGGCAATACGCACAGGATTCATATATGCCAATTAGAGACTGATCAATTGCAGTCTTAAGCATCAATAGGAAGATTCAAACAGACAATACCAAGTGAATAGAAACTCAGGAAGCCGTAGAGGTATAAGTGTCTAAAACAAGTATTCATTGGTTTGGTCATTGGATAAATGATATAACTTTGACAGAGCTATTGGCACTAAATAGTGAGATGTTAATAAGAAGGAATTTGAGGGGATTACGATATCACCTAGAATCTTGCGGACGGACGAAAGTCAGCAACACAACAACAGGAGAATTTAAGCTATTTGATGTGAACCGCTATTCACTATTCCACCGCGCTACAACCCTGATAACTAGAGAGAGAAGACCAGAATCAGCCGAGAAAACTATGTATTCCACAAGCAGTCCGGAAGCAAGAATGGACAAGCATACAATCCATGCGTATTTATACAGTACAAAAATGTCCTTTGTAAACGTCACAAAATAGCGTATTAAAAAGGGAAACGAACCAATGAAATTTAAGGTCCTTCCAGATGGGAAATGCAAACTGAAGGTAAAAATGGGCACTTTTGGTGTGAAATCAGAAACTCGGATTTCCATAATAAAATTACAAATATGAGACATTTATCAATGGATTTCTGGGGATCAAGCATCCTCAACAGTTTTGTTTTCTTCCTGCTCAAGAAAATTTAAAATTCTGATGATAAACAAACCATTGTTAACGGGAATAAGCATACATATCAGTTAAAGTGCCATTGAGCCAAATTTTAATTATACATAAATAAAGATATATGGCAAAATCACTACCAAACAATGGATCTTATCATTTGTGGGGATTTGGCGAATCGAAAATCGGAGAACTATACATCGAGGCATCTTGTAGATTTCAGTGGAAATCTGAAAGTCTAAATTGATATACGAAAAAACAATTCATCGATTTCGTGAATTCAGTTTAACCGTTTATATTTAACTTCAAGTCAACAAACGAATTTTTCACAAAGAGAAAACTGCACCTAATTTGACCAGGTCATCAAGAAAATGATAAGTGAAGAAAAAGAATAACACGAAGATGAAAATCCATCATGATCAATAGGAATGAGGAAATTCATAAAGGATATTCTCACATTATTGATTATTCATAGGAAGAGGACGTGAATATTCTAGAAAGACGTACTAGATGCTACCCACAAGACTGCTTGCAAGTGGCATTTAACGGGACGTGGCTTGGAATTTGTCACAGTCGTCAGACAGTATGAAGAGTTTCCGTAAATCGAAAGCACGGTATAGGCAGAACATTTGATGATCAAACAACAAGATAGTTTTGATCTCAGAACACACCACTTGATGCAAATGTATGATTGAAGGCTATGTATATGTGTTACGTAAATACCTCCTCTCTGCTTCTTTTTCAACAGTAGCAAAATTTTAAAGTGATTTGTAATCGAGGGATGTTTTAGATTGGGAAACTCACGTCATCATTAGTGAAATTACGTGACTTGGCGTATAGAGCTAGATATGATGCTTAAGTTTGAAGCAACTGACGTATACAAATTGATCTATAAAGCATCTTATCAAGATTTACAGAAGACAGTGGAAACCAGAAGGTTCAAACCGGACATTTATATTTTTAAAAAAATCTGTGATTTACACCAAACCACCTTAGAAATGGAAGAGAACTGGACTTTCTGGCTCCTTTTTTCAACTAATTGTGGTTACAATCTAGTGAGTTTAGTTTACACGTCCTATTTCTTTCTAAAACTCTGTATCTCTCCTAGAGTTACTGCCGGTCCCAAGCGCGGGTAAAGGAGGAGGGTTGGGCATGGGGTTAGCGACCCCATCCCGCAGAAAAACTAACTCGCTAAAAAACGCTAACCAGGAAAAATAATATTTCTTTCTAAACTTCACAGGTTTGTGTTGTATTACACAATATTGTAGAATTTAATTTCCAAATTATTCTTTGATCGAGATCATGAATCGATCAATGTTAGACCACCATTGAAAACCTGGAACAACTGGACGGCTGTTTCGTCCTAATATAGGACTCCTCAGCAGTGTACATTCACGATCCCACATGATGGATCCAAACCCAGGACCTTCGGTCTCACGCACAAACTCTTAACTTCTAGACCATTGAGCCAAAATCATTTTTCACAATTCATACAACTTATTTGTTACTGATTCCCGACCGTTGCTGCTACCTTGACGTGGTGGTCGGGCTTGCCTATCGTGATGAATCAATCGAGCTATACTGGCTGGAACAATCGTTCCTCAAGGTCCTACCATGCCAGGCAGGTCGTTTGAAGAGCGGTGAGACTAAAAGCAGCAATCCCAAGGTCCGAAGGCGAAGTCGTACTGCTGACTGTACAGAGGTGTGACAGCGGTAAGGTGTTTCCTTCAGACAACCAGCATGACAGCGATGCTGCCTTCCCACAAGGAGGGGTGGGGTTAGAAAAGGTCGACCCTAAAAATGCACACCTCGCCTTATCCCACGGATATCCGTCTCCGGCGGTAAGGTCCTTTGAAGAACGGAGCTAACACAAAAACTACTCACAAAAAGGTCGTGTGTAACCGACCTCAAGCAGTTGTCCCTTGGGCACTGCGGTCACGCTCTCAGGTCATTAAGACCACTTCTAACCCAATTTCCTTTTCAGGTACCCCTAGAAGAACCCTTCCACGGTGTGGGCAACCGGGAAGTGATAACTGCCCCAATACCTCTAACAGCACTCAAGACCACTGTATTCATAATCAATCTCCCTCTTCAATTCCTACCATTCCTTCTACCTTGACTTTCAACACTAAACTTCCTCTTCCGGTTTCCTCCTCAAGTGTCACCATGGCCAACGATTCTAGTGCGCGAAACGCTGTCCCAGGTCTACTAAAACCTCGCTCCAAACTACACATTGGAGCCTTCAACGTACGTACTTTAAGTCAAATCGGTCAACAGGCCTCCTTGGCTAAAACCCTAGAATCTCGTACCATTGATGTATGCTGTGTCTCCGAAACACGCATACAGGATCCTAGTGTGGTCATTCACTTGACCTCACCTCGCCAAAATGGACAGCCAACGAAATACACCCTCCGTGTATCTGGCGACCCGTTGGCTAGTTCTCATGGACTTGCAGATGTAGGCATAGCACTAAGTACAAGGGCAGAACAGGCACTACTAGAATGGATCCCCGTGAACAGTCGCTTGTGTGCTGTCCGGCTAAATGGCTCCGTAAGAACTCGGAAGGATAGGGCCACACGTCGTTGCCTTTTCGTCGTTTCTGCCTACGCTCCCACTGACTGCAGCCATGATGAAGTGAAAGATGACTTTTACAGAAAGCTCTCTGAGCTTCTTCAGAAAGCTAAGCGCTCAGACATAGTAGTCGTAGCGGGTGACTTTAATGCCCAGGTAGGCAGCTTAAATCAAACAGAAAGACATTTAGGTGGGTGTTTTAGTATTCCGGCTCAACGAACCGATAATGGTGATCGTCCGTTGCAACTATGCTCAGACAATCGTTTATTTTTAGCAAGCACTAATTTTAAGCATAAGGAGAGACATCGTCTAACATGGTGACCACCTGCACCAAACCAGTGATGGACTCAAATAGACCATATTGTCATCAGTCATCGTTGGAGAGGCTCAATAGAAGATTGTCGCTCGTATTGGAATACTTGTTTAGACTCTGATCACGCTTTAATACGAGCGCGCATTTGTCTGCGCCTCACTGGACGCAAGGAAACTACACTAAGAAGACCCATTAGGATTGAACTGTAGGACGAGAAAGCCAAATGCGAATTCCAGAAACAACTGAGTTCACATCTAGGCAGTTCTCTAAACGAGACTGACCCAGATGCTGCTTGGAAAGACACACGGACAGCTGTGGAAACAGCAGTAACATCTATTAGTTATTTAAACCATAGGGCTCCAAAAAACCAGTGGATTTCTTCTAAGTCTATTTCACTGATGGATTCGCGTAAACTCATCCCATCAGGCTCTGAACACGACGAAGAGCGTAAAGAAATTAGATCTAGGTTAACTAAAAGTCTAAGGAACGATCGTGAGCAGTGGTGGGCAACGAAAGCAAAAGAGATGGAAAAGGAAGCGGCTGTAGGCAACACCAGGCAACTATTCAGACTAATAAAAGAAACCGGAATTAAGAAGTCAAGTGTAAGTGAGACAATCTCCGAAAAAGACGGAACCCTTATCTGCTCTCAACCCAAACGTTTAGAACGATGGGCGGAACACTTTAAGGAGCAGTTTAGCTGGCCTTCAGCTACTGCACAACTACCCACTATTCCTAGAAAACCTGAATGGAACATTGAAGTAGGCCCCCCGACCCTACTTGAAGTTCAAAAGGCTATAGGTAATCTGAAACGAGGAAGAGCAGCTGGTCCAGATGAATTGGCTCCAGAGGTCTTTAAATATGGTGGTCCAGTTTTATTGATTAGGTTGACTAATATTCTGGCTAAAATCTGGGGACTGGATGTAATCCCATCTGACCGGTCACAATCACTGGTTGTCCCAATATATAAAAAGAGGCCAAAATCATCCTGTGATAACCATAGAGGGATTAGTCTAACTAACATAGTATCTAAAATACTAGCCTCAATAATTATCGAGCGCCTAACTAAGACTCGTGAACTGCAAACACGAGAAAATCAGGCTGGCTTCAGACCTGGTCGTGGCTGTATCGACCACATATTCACCATTCGTCAAGTTTTAGAGCACAGACATGCTTATCGGCGTCCGACAATGATAGTTTTTCTTGACTTGAAAGCAGCATTTGACTCTGTAGACCGAGAGGTTCTGTGGCAGTGTCTGTCATTGAAAGGTGTACCTGAGAAGTACATAAACCTTGTGAAGGCTCTTTACTCGAACACTATTAGTCGAGTGAGAGCTTATGGCGAACTGTCATATGATTTTACAACCTCAAGTGGTGTCCGTCAAGGCTGTCCACTATCCCCATTTTTGTTTAACTTCATTATAGACCTGTTGCTGGAAATAAAGCTCTCGTCGACTGAATTTTCAGGAATTGATCTTCTACCAGGAGGTTCACTTATCGACTTAGAATACGCAGATGACATAGTCCTGTTTGGTGAAGACACTGGCAAAATGCAGAGTCTTCTGTTAGAACTGAGTAATAATGCCAGGATGTTTGGGATGCGTTTCTCCCCATCCAAATGTAAATTGTTACTCCAGGACTGGTCTGCGTCAACACCTGAACTAAGGATAGGGAGTGAAGTAGTCGAACGCGTAGACAACTTCACTTATCTTAGAAGTCTGATCAGCCCTAATGAGTTGGTGTCTGACGAAATCTCAGCACGGATTCAAAAAGCTCGTTTGGCTTTTGCCAACTTACGTCACCTATGGCGAAGACGAGATATCCGTCTATCAATTAACGGACGAGTATACTGCGCAGCAGTTCGCTCTGTTCTACTTTACGGCTGCGAAACATGGCCATTAAGAGTAGAAGATACTCGTAGGTTACTAGTATTTGACCACAGATGCCTTAGAAATATTGCTCGCATCTGTTGGGTTGACCGGGTAAGTAATAGTGAGGTTAGACACAGGGTATTAGGGAATGATAGTAAGTCAGTTGATGAGGTCCTGAATCTTCATCGACTGAGATGGTTGGGCCACGTGTTACGTATGCCTGAACATCGATTACCACGACGCGCAATGTTGACTAGTGTAGGGGATGGTTGGAAGAGAGTTAGGGGCGGCCAAACCAAAACGTGGCATCAGTGCTTGAAGTCACTAACTTCTAGTCTGAGCCATGTTGGTAGAGCAGACTACCTGGTTGGGGTCCGTGTGACTATCGTAACCAATGGTCGAAGACTCTGGATGACATGGCTCAGAATCGATCACAATGGCGTAGGTGTATACACTCTTTATGTTCCCTTAAACCTTGAGATTAAAATTGCTTCATAACTTTTTTCTTTCCTATACTATATCCTTATATACAACCTTTCTTTATATACTACCACCACTAAATTAATTACTTCTATGAATGCGTTGTTGATCTTGTTGTGCTAACGAGGTATGGCAACTTGGACCGATGCATATATGTGCCTGGTCCTACGTTGTCGTTGACTGACTGACTTTGTTACTGATTGCCAATTCAAAATTATTTGGCTTATATTTATTTGAAAAGAGATTAACGAAAATATCGGTTAAGTGCTCTGGAGCAAGACTGGTAGGTCCTGGGTTCGAATCTCGCGAGTGCGGATCGTGGATGCGCACTGCTGAGTAGTCCCATAATAGGATGAGTTGGCCGTCCAGTGCTTCCAGTTTTTCCATGGTGGTCTAGCTTCAACGGACTCATGGTTTCAACGATGGAAATACTGAAATCTCCACAAAACCCCTTCTGATTATGATCATATGCTCACTGGTGACTGAATTCAAGATACATGTCCTGGAGTTCTAGTGGGAAGCAGTGACCAGTGGAGTTCAACCACATCTGTTGTGAGATAACAACTCACTGAAGACAATTGGTGAACGGTTGCTCAAACTTCGTGGATTGGTTGAAGTTAAACATTAACACCATTGGATGCTGGCTCAATGGTCTGTCGGTTAAGTGTTCTGGCTCGAGACTGGTAGGTCCTGGGTTCAAATCTCGCGAGTGCGGGATCGTGGATGTGCACTTCTGAGGAGTGCCATAATAGGACGAGTTGGCCGTCTAGTGCTTCCAGGTTTTCCATAGTGGTCTAGCTTCAATTGACTCATGATTTCAACTATGAAAACATGCTTAAAAATTATGAGTTGACTCGAAAAGTACACATTATGTAACTTATGTAATTGGTTACAACTTGCATAATAACAAGATTGTTTATTTGCTAGTTACAATGTATATTGTTGTTATTGCTTTAATTGTTGTCAGTTGGATATGAGACTTTTACTTTTCAGAAATAGTACATAAAATAAGCTACATATTACGTCATTCACCTCTTTAGTGTGAAATTTGTGAATATACACACACACTAATGCAACCATTATTTCATTGCAAATACAACTTACTATAAGAAGATACTATTAATTATAAACCATGGTAATATTTAGTTATTATTTTGACTGAAGTATTTTTAAAGATTTAAAAACTTTAACCATGATAGTTTGCATCATACTGAAACTTTTATTGAAGAAGAATAAGTTCAGTGCTTACAAATAGTTAGTCAATAGAGAGTCCATTTGAGTCTTGATGGAAAAGTGGATTATCTCACCTCAGGTATGATAAAACCATTAGTGATATGTATACATAGTGTCGTTTTTTTTAATTAACCTCAAACTACTTATTTGCTTATTGATTAATTTGTTATTTAACCGTTGAAATCATGAATCAATTGAAGCCAGACCACCATCGAAAACCTGGAAGCACTGAATGGCCGTTTCGTCCTATTATGGAACTCCTCAGCAGTAAGCGTCCACGATCTCGCCTCGTGAGATCCGAACTCAGGACCTATCAGTCTCACAAGCGAGTGCTTAACCACTAGACCACTGACCCGACATCCAACAGTGTTAATATCTAACTTCAACCGATCCACAAAATTGAGCGACACATCCACCAATGTCTTCAGTGAGTTGATATCTCCCAACAAACCTGGTTGAACTCCGCTGGTTACTGCGTTTTATGGAAGAGGAGAAACCAGCTTCCAGCTGAAGAGGAAATTAGGAAAAGACGTTGGAAATGGATCGGACACTGATTAAGGAAATCACCAAGTAAAATGTCAATCCTTCTTCTATGGTTTTAATGTATTAAATGACCAGTTGATAATATTGTTTGGACAATGAAAAGTAAGTGATATTTGTACGACAATGATAAAATTAGCATTGAGATAGAATTTTAATTGACACAGAATACTAAGTAAGTGACCTTCAAATTATCGAACGTATGATTAATTAGATTTCTAGAAACTGAAGAATTCTCTAATTAGATGAGATCAGATAATAATCAATGATCTTTTCTATTCATCTGGTTGGTGTTTAGTTATTCAACAACTGGCTCATGAAAAAATAAATAGTTTTCTAATGCATACTTAAATGTTAGTTTGGTAATCCAGTTAGTTGCTTTTGTATCCACTTTCTCACTGGTAATTTGAATTCCATCTCAATTTTGGGGTTCCTTTTACATAAATGAAAATAGATCTCATACATAAGTGTATGAATAAATATTGCGACTTTCAACTTTTTATAAGTTTGCTTAGTGTTATGTAAACTTAATCAGTCATCAAGAAAGTGTGAAGGATATGTGAATCGTAGATTAACTTCTCAGTAAATGTACATTATATTGGAAGTGGATAAGACATAGATTAAGGAAATCACCAATGTGCATCACGATGCAATCCCTAACTTGGAATCCTGAAGGGAAGAGGAAAAGAGGAAGGTCAAAGAACACATTACATCGGGAAATAGAAGCAGATATGACAAGGATGTATAGAAACTGGAAAGAACTGGAAAGGATTGTTGAGGACAGGGTTGGATGGAGAATGTTGGTGGGCGGCCTATGCTCCTCCACTAGGGGTAACAGACGTAAGTAAGTAAGTTTTAACTGTTAACCGTCTTGGTATATTGCTTTTTTTACTTATTAAATAAATATTGAAGTAATTTTGTTAAATTTTATTGATTTTATTCTAGTTGAATATCATCAGCTGATACTTTAAATCGATTATGAAAATTTACTATGTTTCTATTCATTGGATTAAAAGAATATCTGCTATGATGAATTATGGTCCTTATTCTTTTCTTTTTGTAACTGGATCATTCAGATGATTTATTTTTAATCATTTCAAACAAGAAGGAAGCTGATGAGATATTTGTTGTTATCTAACATTAATCACAATTATGTTATAAGTAATATATTCCTATGATATTTTAAGTAATAAGTTAATATAATGTGGAATTGATAAAGAGTAAGAACAAAGATTTGTGTATAATAAAAGAACTTCATTTTATACGAGTATTTATCAATATTAGAACAAATAGTAAGAAAATGTGGATAGTGGCTAGCAGTGGAATCCAGGACGCGCGTTTTTTCCTATTTGGGACTCGTCAGCTGGATGTACCCGCATCTCAGAGTTGATGTTCACTCTTAGAATCGAACCCAGTACCTTTCGCTTCAAACGCCATCGCGTTATCCACTCAGCTAATGAGTCCTGATAGCCACTTGCTTGTGCAATGGGGTGAAGTTTAAATTCACTAAGTATCCATCTTTGCTTACAATGCTTGTGAATTTAGACTATATCGAGGAAATACGCACAGTATGCACATATGCCAATAAGAGACTGACCAGTTGCAGTCCTAAACATCAATGGGAAGATTCAACCAAGTAATAATAAGTGAATTAGAACGAATAGTTTGATAATAATCGAGCATCGATTGAGACATTATCTTTGAAATAATACCAGCGATTGAAACTTAGATACCCTGAAGAAGTTCAAACGAGTGTGCTGGACGAAACGTTGGAATTATTTAAATTTTAGTCGCTGAGATTATTTCAAATATAATTTTCATATATAAATTCATCTTATTTCATGAGGTGCTCATACACACTGGTGCTTACAATCTGTAGTATGTTTAAAAGTTAAAATCGCGAATATAAGTTGAAAATACCTGAATAAATGAATTCAGTCAGAATTCTTTATAATTATGACTCAGTATCATATACCGAAGATGTATATAAATTTAAGAGATGAAATAAACGTTGCATATGTATGTTAAAGAATATCCTGTAACCTTGATAGTAACACATAGAAATCAAAGGTTAAAAATAAATGGTTACTTAGTGCAAAAATCTTTTCAGGAAATATGTATGATGTGTGTCGATAAAGTTTACAAAGTGTTTTAAAGTATTTATTTAGACAAGTCAAGAAATCGCAATCAGGAATCATGGAGATTGAAGTAATTTTAATCGTTGAATTCATAAATCGACCACCATTAAAAACCCAGTAGCACTGGACAGCCGTTTTGTTGTAGTACGAAACTCCACAACAGTAAGCATCCACGATCCTGCACGTGAGATCCGAACCCAAAACCTTCGGTCACGCATATGAACGTTCAACCTCTAGACCACTGAGCTGGCATCCAACGGTGTTATTGCCTGATTTCAATCGATCCATGAATATATATATATATATATATATATATATATATATATATATATATTACTTACTTACTTACTTACTTACTTACTTACTTACTTACTTACTTACTTACTTACTTACTTACTTACGTACTTACGCCTGTGAGGAGCATAGGCTGCTCACCAGCATTCTCCATCCAACTCTGTCCTGAGCCTTCCTTTCCAGTTCTTTCCAGTTAACATTCTTTCCAGTTAACATTCATCCTTGTCATATCTGCTTCTATTCCCCGACGTAATGTGTTCTTTGACCTTCCTCTTTTCCGCTTCCCTTCAGGATTCCAAGTTAGGGATTGCCTTGTGATGCAGTTTGATGATTTCCTTAATGTATGTCCTATCCACTTCCAACATCTTTTCCTAATTTCCTCTCCAGCTGGAAGCTGGTTTGTCCTCTCCCATAAAACGCTATTGTTGATAGTATCCGGCCAATGGATGTTGAGTATTTTGCGTAGACAACTATTTATAAATACTTGTACCTTCCTGATGATGGTCGTAGTAGTTCTCCACGTTTCAGCTCCATACAGTAGGACTGTCTTGACGTTCGAATTGAAGATTCTCACTTTGAAATTAGTTGAGAGTTGTTTTGAGTTTCATATGTTCTTCAATTGTAAAAATGCTACCCTTGCTTTGCCAATCCTCGCCTTTACATCTGCATCCGATCCTCCTTGTTTATATATATATATATATATATATATATATATATATATATATATATATATATATATATGCAGTCAACTAAAATAATGATTTCAATTCGGATATATGACACCTGGTTTGAAATTTTTCGTATCCAAGTTGAATGATTGGAAATATGAGATTTTTATCATTCCGTCACTTTCCATAAATTGATTATTTATCCACATCATACTTCTCTTTATGAAGTTATTACAGATTTACTGATATTCGATTAATTTGTTAAGGTAGATTTGAATGATAGTGATTATACTGTTTCATTTACCTCCTTTTTTGAGAATAAATTTATTGTACTTATTATTAAGGAGTGGCTTGTTTTATAAATCTAAAATTACAACCTGTAAAGAACTGAAGTTTAATTTTAAAAATTGCTCAGTTCTCACCTTCAAACAGCTCTAGTAATCTATAAGAACTTTGGTCTAAATTAGAACGAATAGTTACACAGTATTTGGGCGTCGAGTTGATGTAAGACATTAAATAGGAAGAATATATTTCCAAGGAAATAGCTTGGACCAGATTGCTAGGCGAAACATTGGATTTACTTCAAATTCATTCGCTGAGATTTTACAAATATATTATTCCTATTTAAGCTCTAATAGTCGTTAATCAACTTTGATCTCAGAGGAAATGTGACAATTTCCACAGTGTATCATACCATCCTTCTTTATATTCAATTCTTAATGTTTTCGATTAAAAATGATCATTCTTTATGTTAAAGTGAAAGTGACTTGATAGGCAAGTATGTAATGAAGCTTTATTAAAATGTATTTACAAGATCCATCATATTTTTTCAGATCCACTGTGACTTCTGATTACATGGTACAAAGTACACAAATCAGTTTTTTTAATCAATAATTCGTACAAAAGTGATCGCGTATATATTGCTGTAATCGATTGGATAAGTGGTAACTCCATTTTAGTGATTTATTTCAATACATAATAAATGAAAGTTGACAAGTAAAAACACACTTATACATCTTTTTGTTTACAAGATCCTAGTCAAGTAAAGTTAGTTATTATATAACGTTTATAAATAAATGATAAATTTTAACCTTATGATCGATCTCTAAAGACTAACTGACTATCTAGTGACTCCTCAATATCACATTGAACAGAAATTATTGTTATTCCTACGAAGTACATGTACCAACAATCCTTGCTAAGAGACGAGATGACGTTGGGTAGTTGAAGATAGTCAGCAGAAAACGTCAAACCTAAGTTTCGGGCTTTTCGACATTTATCCGAAAGGTATACTTACAGTCTTAGTCGAACTAGTGCTCAGAATGGAATTCGAACCTTCGCCGTCCAATTTCAGAGTCCAAGACGACACTGCTAAGTTACTTACCTATTAATGGACCTCCTGTAGAACTGAAAGCCATACTGGAAACATTAGTCGTTTCAGGATTGTAACCATACCTTGCCGATGAGTGCAAATAAGCGCAAAAGCTGGGCCAATAAGTGTTTCTTACTGATGACCTCGAACTAACTAACTAACACCAAAACATAGTTTATGCGTTGTTCAATCACTTAAACTAGTAAACACAATTCAAATTGATCAACAGGCTTCGATCAACAATAAGGATGAACTGGACATAAAATTGATCAGTACTCAGTGATCAATTAACCGTGAGCTAGATGATACAAATTTCCAACCTGAGTGCCACAGTGTTACTGATATATTTTATGCGTTAGTTTTAATTAGCACGAAGTGTAGATTGATAATTGTGTATTCAAAAACAGTTTGTTCTCTCCTTAAACCTACCCTGGTAATATATACTTATTATCCAGAGTGATTTTTATCATTATTATCCTTGTCTACTCTAAACCCCCATTCCCAGTCTAGTTGACCTTTTATTTTTATATATAAATGTTCTTAACAAGTATATGTGTGATCGGACTGTTCGAAATGTATTGAGCTAATATGTCACATAGTACTGATCATCTTCGTCTTCTTATTACTCTATCGAAATTTATCAAAGGGACTAATTGCTTTAAATTTCATTCTAATTATCCCTAACTCTTTGGTAATGTTATCCATTAATCATGAAAAATGTTATCTATAGTGATAAAGTATCTTTTTGATGATAATAATTTGAAATATATTGCATACCTTCACCATTTATATTTCTCAACTGCTTCTAAACATTCGTTTTATCAAAGGAACAATCCAACGGCTCTTTACAATCTAATATATTTTTAATTTATTTATTCCAATAATATTGTATCAATTTTAATAGTTGAGATCATGAGTCAGTTGAAGCTAGACCACCATAGAAATCCTAGAAGCACTGAACGGTCGTTTCATCTTGTTTTGGGACTCCTCAGCAGTGCGTATCCACAATCTCGCCTCACGAGATTCGAACCCAGAACCTATCAGTTTCGCTCACGAACGCTTAACCGCTAGACCACTGAGCCGGCATCCAACGGTGTTGGTGTCTAACTTCAACCAATCCACGAAATTGAGTGCTGGACCAACATGGAAAACCTGGAAGCACTGGACGGCCGTTTCATCCTATTGTAGGACTCCTCAGCAGTGCTCATCCACTCCAAGTGACTCACGATTTCAACTATATAAAATTGCTAAAATCTCCACAGAACCCCCTTCTAATAATAAACCAAAGAATTTGAACATTCTAATAGTATATTTAATTTGTACGAATAAATTCATCAGCATCATGAAACATAAGTGTTTGTTGTATAGCAACTAATATTCATACAGAAGTTTTGAAATTTTTCGGCAAAATCCAGCATTCTATACGACATATAAAGAGAAGAAGCGGAAGAATATGATGTAGTTTAGAATAATTTAATAATCATTAAATTCTCTGAACTGATAAAAATTAATCGAAAAGGTATTTGATCCAAGGTTACCAATAATCAGGGGATTTTATGTAATCCATTTAGATTGAGTCTATTTTGTAGATTACTGACTAGTTGTTAGATCAATTTTGATGAATTAATTTATAACTAAATCTAAAGAGAAATTTTCAAGTTGATAAATATTGTGATGTATGCTACTTATATCTGTTGACATAAGTAGTATGTAACACTATCGGAAGTGAAATACCTGCCAGCAGAAGGTTGAGAAGATTGAACTGAAGAGAACAGGAATGTAGACGGATAGTAATTGTAATAGCAATGAAGTAACGATGATTTTTGAGACAAATGTTAGAAGATTTGCAAATAATGTATTTAATGTATGGTTTTCACAATTTACGAAACAACTCCTCACCTGAGTATGCGCTCACTGTGATGTTACCACTTTTAAAATTTTCAGAATAGTTTAGATGAACACTTTTCAATCCGGTCAATAGATTGATGAATTTAATATCTACCATTGTTAGTATATAGTTTCTAATTGTCATTATTATTACAGGACCTAAATAACTTACTTTGGTTGTCATATATTCTCTTTTTGTCAATATTTAAATTCAAAAATTGATCCTAGTTAGATCACCATTGAAAACTTGGAAGCATTAGATGACCGTTTCGTCTTAGTATGCAACTCTTCAACATTGAGCTAAGATCGGTTAGTGTTCTGAACTGTGAAAATATTACAATCTCCACAAATCATCATCACTAATAATTTTGAAATTCACAGTAAATCCCTTTAATTGACTTCATCTAATGACTTTTTAGTGATTCATATCAAGCTTCTGTGTGATTTATTTTTGTTTGTATCAGTATGGTCAGTAAATTTAACACTCCTTATCCTATTGAATTATGTTGTGATGTTTTTCATGATTATTAGGATATACGATTTTAACAGAGATGTATGGATGCATCTTAGTATATATGTATCTGTCTTGTTTTATCTTTATTATTATTTCGGATTTGTAAGCTGAGTAAAGAGTAATGTTTTTGACACAAGCTTATTTCCGTACCAAATACACCTATTACTCTCACAGTTTTGTTTACTGAAATGTCATTGCTTTATAAAAAAGGTATGCGTCTTCTTAACACATTTGGTATTCAACTTTTAATATAGTGTTGTTTAAACATGATTAGTCTTGTAGTAGCCTTACTACTTTAATTATTTTATGTATCGCTAGTTTTTAACAATTGTATATTTTCAGTTTTAATTGTGTGCATGAAGAATCATCCAGTCAGTTACAACGTAGGACCAGGCACATTTATGCATCGATCCACATTGACACACCTCATTAGCACAACAAGATGAACACCAAATTCCCAGAAGTAGTCACTTCAATGGTAGTAATGTATAAAAGAAAGTGTGTAACGATATAATACAGGAAGAAAGAAGTAGTTCGTAGAAATAAAGGTATAAAGTAATTTTAATCTCACTGTTTAGGGGAAGACAAAGAGTGTATACACCTACGCCGTTGTGATTGATTCTGAGCCATGTCATCCAGAGTCTTCGACCATTGGTTACGATAGTCACGTGGACCCCAACCAGGTAGTCTGCTCTACCAACATGGCTCAGACTAGAAGTTAGTGACTTCAAGCACTGATGCTATGTTTTGGTTTGGTCGCCCCTAACTTTCTTTCAACCGTAGATACTTCCTAAATGAACTTTCCTATGGTTGATTCCAGTTTGATTTTCTACTGTGTTCATTTAAATTATAACTAAGAAACATCTCACGTATTTGGTGTAGTTTATTAGCAGTCTTAATTGTTTCTTGTATTTTAGCATCAGGCCTGAAGACAATTCTAAACAAGCGGATTACACATTCTAATACACGAAATCAGTATCATAATGACCTACATTTCACATAAAGGGTAATTGGGATCTACATTTCTCTAGAATCAAACGTGACCATTATTTCAAATATTATCTTGTCCATTGATAAGTACTTTGAAGATTGTTAGTAAATGTATGCATTTATAGGTATAATCATCAATGAGAAGAAAAATCTCCTATGTGTTAGATAGTATCAATGAAATTACAATTATATAGAGTTGAGATCATGAGTCAATTGAAGCTAGACCACCATCGAAAACCTGGAAGCACTGGATGGCCAACTCGTCCTCTCGTGGGACTCTTCAGCAGTGTGCATCCATGATCCCGCCTCGCGAGATTCGAACCCAGGACCTACCAGTGTCGCGCCAGAGCACTTAACCGATAGACCACTGAGCAATCAATTAAGTAACTTCATATAAAATATTAACTTAACGTATGATTATTATTAGTGTTATTACCTTACAGAGTCGATAAACTACAAATTGTTCCTTGAAGCTTAAGGTTATAGCCATGAAAATATCATGTAGAAGTGAATTGCACTAAAATAAAATAACACAATAAATTTAATTGAATAATTATAATACAATGGAAAATCATTTTATCTAAAAACGATAATTATCATTTGGATGTACAATGTGAGAACTCCGCCTGTGGCCCTTCCCAAGCCCGAATAAAAGAGAAGGGTTGGACATAGGGTTAGCGTCCTCATCCAGTAGAAAACTAACTCGCTAAAAAAACGCTAATCAGAAAATGTTAGGATATTCACAGGAATATCCCAAAATTATCTCGAAAGTAAAGTCGTATGTTTTCAGACTCTTCACATATTTCGCATGTTATTTTCTATTGGTCATTATTTACAGTTGTCCTAACCATGACTTTCACGTGTCGTTTTCCTATTGGTCAATTTTGAGTTGTCCTAATTATAACCTTTACGTGTCCTTCCTTTCCATTGGTTACTGTTAATAGTCATCTTAACTGTATAGATATGCCTTGTCTGTAAACCACTTTTGTTCTGCTGCTGACCCCATAAACAATTCTCATTTAACGGCTGTGTTCTGATTTATTGGAGTTGGGGAACAGTATTGGGGTCGAACCAGGATATCTGAATTTGGTCAATCGGTAGAATTTCGTGTAGTCCTATCGCAATACGTAATATTTGGGCAATTT
The DNA here is from genome assembly GCF_000237925.1 of Schistosoma mansoni. NCBI lineage: Eukaryota > Metazoa > Platyhelminthes > Trematoda > Strigeidida > Schistosomatidae > Schistosoma > Schistosoma mansoni. Next base: position 7,709,336 of record NC_031496.1, read on the forward strand.
ATATTATTTGGTGACATATCATTAGTGGCAATTTATAACAGAAAAGATATAACGTGAGACATCAATAACAAAGAATATATTCCAGAATAATACAGGTTTGAATGCTGAAAGAAATGACTTCGACTAAGTAGATGGAACTTTAATGTATAATGTAAATGTTTAATCATCTTTTTCCTAAAGAGTTATATATATCGCTTAGACCAACATTTACTTATTCTGTTTAGACACATAATATTGGTTTAAGGGGGTACCAGATGTTTATGCGCCACACAAACCTCGTTTGATTTGTGTGAGGGTTGTGATACTGCCCAGGTGCCCAAACTGAAGCAGGTGGTTTTCCTAGGAGGCCACATCCGGAGCCTTTGACCTAACGATCCAATCTACAAGGCAGTGGAGCATCGTGAGGAGATGCAGTTCCATGGCAGCCGGTGACCAACGATTGATTCATACGCCACTTTTTCCCTCAGGATACTGGAGCCACCACATGTGCACCATTGGTTTAGAATCAGGGTTTTCCAACTCCTCTAGGGGAACTTTATGTGTCCACTAACCCTGTTAAGGCGCCGGACATTCGCTTTTCGTCTTCTCAGTTTCGTAAACAACACCCCTGTCATGAGAAGGCAGCGAGTAGGGCTTTTGTGGCAGAGGCTATATATTCGCGTGGCCATGTGAGAGCATATCGAGAGGGAGAGCGACTTCTTCCCACTCTCAGACGTACCAGGGCATTTGGGGGCCTTAAACCAAAAAACTATGTATGTTTAAGCACATTAGATAAATATTTGAATTAATTCAATCAATTCGTTGATTTATAAATAAGAATCTTTCATTAAAAAGAACACAATGTAAAGTAAACTCACTACGATAGATAATTTAGGTAATTTATCACATATAGTTAATGTGTTATTATATAACTCTGATAGGAAAGGTTTTGACAATAACATTGATTTTATCAGTTTCCCAGTATTGACACAACATCTACAAACTGATAGTATGTAAACAGGGTAGAAAATATCGTTAGTCAATTTATGATAAAAAATGGTGTTAAAAAATGTGAGATTTAAGAATTTTTAAAGGTTTATAGTTTCCATTTGTTGATACTCAGTACTACATTTGATGAATCTATCTCGTAGAATATGTTTTGTGTGTTGACCAGCTTGATACTATTTTGAAGTTCATCACGACGTAATTCACTTGATTTTATTGTAATGAACTTGTTCAATTATACCCATTTGCGCCTATAATATGTTCAGAAATGTACTAAAACTAGTATTTATGGGGAATACTAAGGAAAGCAACGACTATGTACATACTCTGAAGAACACTGGTCAAACAAAGTCTCGGATATCAATGAGGGGATAATAAAAACCCTTACAAATACCTGAAGACACGATTGATAAACTTGTGTAAGGGTGTCAAATAGGGGCAGTCTATGATGGAATAAATGTTTCAACTACTCAGTCAAAATGAAAGAAGCACGGTCACAGCTTATAAAGGTGCTGATTGGATAATTCAAATAGATCAGAACGGGGTTTGTAGAGATCGTAGTGTAGTATCAGTTTATATGTTAAGCCCATATACTTTATTCTAACTACTGGCCAAACCAATTCACCCATATATTATGAGTCATATTTTGATCTTGTTAATCATTCGCTTATTAACCTTGACTATATTTTTATATGAGCGTATATGTGTACCCTTCGTATCCTATTCATAATATGTCTGTCATTCATCTTTGTCTGATTATAAATGTTGAGTAATGCATGCTCATAGCGAGTTGGCTTACCAGCCATCTCCAATGCATGTCGTTTATGTTTCTCTCGCTTACACTTGCTCATGTGCCCACAGCTTTCTGGTCTGCATGATTCATCAATAAAAATGTAGTTACCGCTTCCTTTTGCCTTCTGATTTTATACACCGTTAAGATTGGTATAATAACGGTTATCGAGGTGAACTATTATTGAAGCACGGCACTACAGTAGTAATTTTAATAGTTAAATTCATGAATCGATCTAAGCTACACCACCATGGAAAACCTGAGAGCACATGAAGGCCTTTACATTCCAGTATGGGACTCCTAAACAGTGCGCATCCACCTTCCCGCCCATGGTCTCGCGTGTGAGTGCCTAACCTCTAGACCACTGAACCGGTATCCAAAGGTGTTAATGTCGTGACCAGTGGATTCCAATCTGTGTCGGATAGAAACAGGTATCTATCTCAGACAATGGGTGAATGGTTGCACAATCATTCACAGATCGGTTGAAGTTAGACGTTAACAACGTCGGATGCCGGCCGGCTCAGTGATCTAGTGATCTTTGGTTCGATTTTTATGTGCGGGATCGTGGATGCGCACTGCTGAGGAGTTCCACAATAGGACGAAACGACCGTCCAGTGCTTCCAGATTTTCGATGGTGGTCTAGCTTCAATTGAATCATGATCTCAACCATATAAAAAAATTACTAAAATCACAAAACCCCCTTCTGATCATGATATAACTTCTTATATTATAGCATCATACTTATGATGAGTATACACAGAAATTACAGCAAATTAATAGATTGTTTAAATACAACATAAAATTGTATAAACTTACCAGGTACAATAGGTGGATAATAGCAGAAACCGAGGAACTGTAATAAAATAATTAGTTTACAACTCATATTTTTTAAGTTGAAACTGTGTTTCTGGGGGGAGGTAATTTACTTAGATTATTAGTGTAAGTGCAATGTTCGATAAATAAAAACAAAATCCATTTATTTTATGTGTATGTGTTTATTTTTCGATCAGAATCTAAGTAAAACATTAAGTGGATTCATGCTATCTCTCTTTCTGGTATGATCGAATACACTTCATGTCAATTAACTCACTGGATCCATTGTAAATTTAACTAAGTTCGTTTGGTATTGAATAAAAAATTAGAAGTTTTGTTACCCAAGTGATAGACAAGAAATTTATTAACGTACAAAAGAAATGCAGCTTATACCAATCGTAAAATGTCACTCCATTAATAAAGATTGTATTATTAAGATTCACTTATACAACCTATAGATGAGTTGAAAAACACTTGTATCATGTTGGCTATCAATCACTCATTGAGAGATTTGAATTTTCTGAGTTGAAACCCTGGTAAAATAGTGTATGTATAGTGCAAAGGAGTATAACATTAGGACAAAACATATGTTTAATGCTCCTAAGTCTTCAATGGTTGTTTAGTTCAATTCAATCTATGATGTAAAGTATAAATCATTTTTATAATGTGTTCAACTTCAGAACATCGAGTGAATTATCTTCGTCATATTGTGGTGTAGTCTACTTATATCCACATAAGCAGTATATGACGATGGTCGGGCATTAAATGTATTTCAGTAGAAGATCGATAACGAAAGAACGGAAACGAAACGCAATTGGTATGAAAATGCATGAAAAATGAAATCAGAGACTATGGACTGATATTTGCATAAGAAAGGGTCAAGATTGAGACAATTGATTGTTATTTTGCAAATTAACTGTTTACTGTATGGTTGTCAGATTTTAGTGAGATATTCTGTAATTTTATGCTTAAATACATTCGATTGTCCCCACTTGTGATCTTGTTCACTAAAATGTAATCATATTCACTTTGATAAACAAGCTTTATTAAGTTACAACTCTTTGAGAAGAAAAGTGAAACTGTGACAGATATACTCATTCATTTTTAATCACATTTAGTTTCATGATTATGATATTGATTTTGAAGTGATCAACATCAGATTAAAATGTGGAACTAACAGAAAGTTAATTTTGGTTTATACATTGTTAAGTGTTATAAATTTCTTCAATTAATAGACACAAAGGTATAATGTACATGTTAATTTTACTTACGCCTGTTACCCCTAGTGGAGGAGCATAGGCCGCCCACCAACATTCTCCATCCAACCCTGTCCTCAACAATCCTTTCCAGTTCTTTCCAGTTTCTATACATCCTTGTCATATCTGCTTCTATTTCCCGATGTAATGTGTTCTTTGACCTTCCTCTTTTCCTCTTCCCTTCAGGATTCCAAGTTAGGGATTGCATCGTGATGCACATTGGTGATTTCCTTAATCTATGTCTTATCCACTTCCAATATAATGTACATTTACTGAGAAGTTAATCTACGATTCACATATCCTTCACACTTTCTTGATGACTGATTAAGTTTACATAACACTAAGCAAACTTATAAAAAGTTGAAAGTCGCAATATTTATTCATACACTTATGTATGAGATCTATTTTCATTTATGTAAAAGGAACCCCAAAATTGAGATGGAATTCAAATTACCAGTGAGAAAGTGGATACAAAAGCAACTAACTGGATTACCAAACTAACATTTAAGTATGCATTAGAAAACTATTTATTTTTTCATGAGCCAGTTGTTGAATAACTAAACACCAACCAGATGAATAGAAAAGATTATTGATTATTATCTGATCTCATCTAATTAGAGAATTCTTCAGTTTCTAGAAATCTAATTAATCATACGTTCGATAATTTGAAGGTCACTTACTTAGTATTCTGTGTCAACTAAAATTCTATCTCAATGCTAATTTTATCATTGTCGTACAAATATCACTTACTTTTCATTGTCCAAACAATATTATCAACTGGTCATTTAATACATTAAAACCATAGAAGAAGGATTGACATTTTACTTAAAGATATACTATATTAACTTACAGCACACCACTTTTGTGGTACTATATGACGGAAAAGATAGAAGACTTGTGATGAAAGTTCACTTGCAAACATTCTACACTGTAAATAAGAACATGGAAATAAGAAAGAAAAAAACAATAAAAACTTTCTATCTGACTGTAACTAAGCAAAGATGGATAGTGGCTAGTAGTGGAATCCAGGATGGGCGTTTCGTCCTATTTGGGACTCGTCAGCTTGATGTACCTGCATCTAAGAGTTGATGTTTACTCTGGGACTCGAACCCAGTACCTTTGCTTACAATGCTTGTGAATTAAGGCTATATCGAGGCAATACGCACAGTATGCACATATGCCAATCAGAGACTGCAGTCCAAAACATCAATGGGAAGATTCAAACAAAAAATATTAAGTGAATTTAACTGTAACTAATATTAAGGAAAAAATGTAATTTAAGAAGCTATCTTAGTATATACCCACTTGATTTAGCGCTTTGATAACACTTAATCTTAGATATGAACTGATCACGGGTGTTTACCCTTAACCTTTTTAATATATCAACCTAAAATCCTTTTACATGATTAAAACGATGAATAATAATCTTATGTATTTATTACCGCGGTTAAGCGGTCTCTCTAACATGATTGTTCTACAGTTTAAGTTTCAGTGTGAGTAAAGTTGATAAGCGTTATAAATTATGACCAATGATCAACGGCTTGGTATTGTAAATGCTGTAAATATATATATATATATATGGGCAGCATCATTGATGAACACGGTGGACCTGATGCAAATGTGAAGGCGTAGATCGGCAAAGTAAGAGCAGCATGTTTACAATTGAAGAACATCTGGAACTCAAAACAATTGTCAATCAACACCACCATCAGAGTTTTCAATACAAATGTCAAAACAGTTCTACTGTATGGGGCGGAGACGTGGAGAACTGCGAAAACCATCATACAGAAGATACAGGTGTTTATTAACAGTTGTCTACGCAAAATACTTCGGATCCGTTGGCCAAACACTATCAACAGCAACCTACTGTGGGAGAGAACAAACCAGATTCCAGTGGAGGAAGAAATCAGGAAGAAGCGCTGTTAGTGGTTAGGATACACATTGAGGAGAGCAGCCAACTGCGTCACAAGGCAGGCACTCAGATGGAATCCTGAAGGCCAAAGAAAGAGAGGAAGACCAAAGAACACATTACGCCAAAAAATGGAGACAGATATGAGAAGAATGAACAAGAACTGGATAGAACTAGAAAGGAAGGCCCAGTACAGAGTGTGTTGGAGAATGCTGGTCGGCGGCCTATGCTCGATTGGGGCTAACAGGCGTAAGTAAGTAATATTAGGGTAAAGTCTGATTAAGATCTGATTGAAAACAAAATTGTTCACTTTAAGATATTGTTCTAATTTTGAAAGATACATTTATGCCTACAATTAATTAAATGTTGTAAAAAGTTAATTATTACTTACGGAAGTACTAAATGGACCTGTTTCCATACAAAGTGTTTCAATTGTCTTACTGATCGACTCGTTAGTTGATGGACTTAAAATCATATTTAAAACTTTTCCCGTACCACTTTTACAAGTAATGCATTCTGAAATTGACGGAGAAAATGATGTAAATATAATATTTATTCGGTTCCTAAGAAAAAGGTTCACATCTATCTAACATATAGAGGTGAATCCAATAGTATGCTTTTAAGACAGAGATTGAGAACTGCCATCGAGAAAACCTAATATGTTGCTAAACCGGTTGTGATTGGAAAGTCCAAGCCCATGATTCCAAATAGACTTAGACAAAGCACAAATGATTGTATCACATCCCATCGCATTTACCAATTTACGTGTTTGTGCAAACACACATACATAGGGAGGAATAATAAAACAGTGAAATCAAGTGTTATGGAATATGTTCCTAGATGGCTTCAAAACCAGTTAATGTCGAATGATCCGATCAATGTGGGAAGTGGAAAACCATGTTCATCGATAGCAAAACACATAGTTGAAACGCGGCACAAATTGGACATCAATACAGCTCTTCAAACGTTGTATGAAAATTGTTAAGGATAGATTCTCAGGTTTATTGAAGCCTTGGCCATTCGTAAGTTTAAACCCCCCTTATGTGTACAAAAACAATTTGTCGTAACTCTGAGTTTACCGTGGTAGCATCTGCACTAAGAGGGATCGGACACACATGATATTGATCACCATCCAGTGATCAATTAATTGTGAATACCCTGGTAATCATTAAGTCATTTTATGGCCTAGGGTAATGCGACAATTTCTTATTCCTTCTATATGATGTTAACAACTTTTCTCTCCCCTTTATCACCTTGTTTACTTGAAGCTTCATTTAATTGACCTTTGTTAATTTTCATATTCAATGCCTTGACAAATATATGTGAGACCGAATTGTTCGAGATGTATAGCGCAAATACATCACATTTTTCAGATCAACTCCATCTTCTCATTGCTCTATCGAAATTTATAAAAGAGACTAATTGCTTTACTGTTATTCTTAAGCTTTCTTATTTTGAAGAATTTTAAAGCTTTTCTTCTGGATTTAATTTAATTAGCTAACTGGTACATTTTATTCTGAAATTGAGGATGCTCATTAAGACCTTTAGATGTAGCTAATACAAAGATATTGAAGTTAGACATTAACACCGTTGGATGCCAGCCGGCTCAGTGTTCTAGTGGTTAAGCGCTCGCACGCGAAACTGATAGGTCTTAGGTTCGAATCTCACGAGGCGGGATCGTGGATACGCACTGCTGAGGAGTCCCATAATAGGACGAAACGGCCTTCCAGTGCTTCCAAGTTTTCCATGGTGGTCTAGCTTCAATTGATTCATGATCTCAACTATCAAAATTACAAAAATATTTGTTGATAACACTGCCTTTTAAACATAGGAATATCAAATGAATTCAATTCATTATTGGTAGAGAATAAGTCAACATAATATGTAAAGTTTTGAACACAAAGCGCTCGTTTTTTCTTTGAGTCACCTAATATTTGCGAACAAGAATTTTCATGAATAAACTTTTTTTTAAATAATCCAAATTGAGTCTTAGCTGACATTAGTAAACTTGGCTCATTATCACAATCAAATTAATTTGTAAGTACAATACACTAGGAATAACGAACTGTGCAAAGTTACACTTAATTCATGCTATTGCAAACACTAATTCATATATACATAATTATCAACGCTCAAATGTTATTAGAGGGTCTGTTCAAGATACTAAGTATTATTTGGACAGCTAATCAAGTCCTAAACAACCTCATCTTTTAAAGAAAGCACAGGGGAAAAAAACATTTAGAGCTCACTTGATGTTTAAAAAAATAACTTTATGAAATATCGACAGGAAAGTTATCCTTTCATAATTGAAAGCATGAGTCAATTGAAGCTAGACCACCAAGGAAAACCTGGAAGCACTGGACGGCCGTTCTGTCCTATTGTGAGACTCCTCAGCAGTGCGCATCCATGATCTCGCCTCGCGGAATTCGGTCAATTTCATTTATAGGTTTCTTACTATTCAAATAATAATATTCAATACCAATTGTTATACTATCATATCAACACGAAGATTACCATCCAAACTAGGACTACTAAATATATACATTGATGAATCACTGAATAGTGATAAATATAATGTTTGTCTAGTCCTAAATGTTAACCAAATCCTGTCGATCAAGTCTCAATATGACCATCAGTTTAAGTGACTTGATATTTCAGTGTTAGTTGATTGGAATTAGTCAGGAGGAATCTGACCATGCCGTAACAATCAATTATTCAAAATTACAGGTATAACTTGTTGACGAGTGCCGACTAGCACAAAATCTAGGTCTTAGGATTTCGTATCGATTGTCCTCAACTACACAACATTTTAAATGAATATATATGCTTATATTTTTAATGAGTACTTAAAATTTGTTTGGAACTCAAATATATCTGTTTTCACCTCTATGTGTATTCAATTGGATAGATTCAATCAGTATGATTTTCAGTGTGATAGTATTTTGAAAGTTGTTACTGTACTTCGTTCTTTTTGAGACTTTTGAATTGAATATGCCAATTAATGTTCTAAAGAAACACTCTGAACAAAATTGATTTAGATCAGAAGGGGTTTTGTGGAGATTTCAGTATTTTCATAGTTGAAATCACGAGTCAGTTGAAGCTGGACCACCATGGACCAGTGGAGTTCAACCACGTCTGTTGTTGAGATATTACCTCACTGAAGACAATTTGTGAACGGTTGCTCAAACTTCGTGGATCAGTTGAAGTTAGACATTAACACCGTTGGATGGCGGCCTAGTGGTCTATCGGTTAAGTGTTCTGGCGCGAGACTGGTAGGTCCTGGATTCGAATCTCGCGAGGCGGGATTGTGTATGTGCACTACTGAGGAGTCCCATAATAGGACGAAACAGTCGTCCAGTGCTTCCAGGTTTTCCATGGTGGTCTAGCTTCAATTGACTAATGATTTCAACTATGAAAATTTGATTTAATTAAATCGACAATAAGAAGAGAAATAGGTTGTACGTCATATATTGGAAAGTCAAATACGAATATATTTCAATAAATATACATTTTATTGCTAACTGAAGAAAACAAAGCAATATTATATTGATTGATTTAGTGACAGGATTACTTACGAAAAATATTCGGTTGACTTCCTCTTTTACGATGCTGTTTTCCAAAAGAGCAATGATAAAGAACAAATTGAATAGAATGAAAAAAAAGTTGGTGGAACACAACTCCGAGTTAACATCGATGTACTCAATGTTTGTTTATATTTCTAACCCCTCTCATATGAAATATATCTTTAAATCTGTTGTTTTTTTTTCATCTATAATACCTTTGGTAGGCAAAGTTCGACTCATACGTCCTCGTCGTGCTTCCTAGATCATGGGACTGTTTCCATGATCTAACGTGAGCGGTGACCCGGGTGGTGGAGATCTGCCTAATCAACCACTCTACCAATACCCGAGGACGATTACGAATGCTACATAGAGTCATTGCATAATTACTGTGGGTTCAAAAAGGTGGTAAAATAAAAATGAGTCTGCCCAAGCAAAAACAAAAAGACAAAAAAATGGGTTGTGAGAGTTATGTAATGGTTCTGCGTAAGCAGTGCAGAAACAGCTATCCCGCCCCGGTAGTTGTGCCGTGCTCCGATGTAGCACTCTTCTCCAGAAGGGCTTACTAGGCTTCATCATTCTATATAATAATACCTTTGTTCGTATTTTATGGTTTCAGGAGACTGATAGAAATTATCAGATTAGATTGTTCTGAACAACACTTTACACTTGTTATATCCTGATAAGAATAATGAATGGTAACTTTTGGGATTCATTTATGAACCAATACCATGCGTATATTTTTATCGTATAATTGGTAGATAACTGAACTATTCATATTCATGTCCCTCTTATTATGAGCTTTGTTTTGACCTATGAACTATCATTATATGATGTAACATTCTTGAGTTATGCCCTGTCTATCAACTAATATCTCCCTTATTCACAGCCACATTTGGCTAAATCTTGTACAAATGTTGTTTCTTATTTTATGGTACGATGTGGTCTGTCTGGTTGGTTTATAGACCCAGTATGCTTGAAATAAATGATTCACATGTCACAGGCTGAGATTGGTGTTCTGGACTTAACTGGCTAGGCTAAGCGGGAAGCAGGACCGATAAGTACTGTAGACTATTCATACGGGTTTCGTGTGTCAGTGGTCCGATCGATAATTCGCTGCTCTCTAATTGGCGGTATTATCACGTTATACATTAACAGGACACACAGGCCACAAGATATAACACACTATTATTTCATTTTTCCCCATTTTAAGGTTTACCATTGTCTTTTGAAGATAAATCCTCCTTTCTGAAGACTTTTATTCACTAAAAAACGTAAAAGTCTAAGATCTGAATTTTTTGTCCTCCATGAGTTCTACATTAAAGTGTAAAGGTAATTAATTAGATTTATGTCAAGTTAGAACCTTTAATTAGCTTATAATTTATTGCTCTTATTTTGAAGCTAAATAAAACAGTAAGTTAATGAGTCTATTAAATATAATAAGATAATGATGAAACTAATTAGGTCCTACAGATAGGTGGACAAAATACAAACTTGATGTAGGTGGAAATAAAATAATTGGATTCTCCACCTGAGCAGCTAAACACATTTTAACATAACCATAATACGACCCTGACAAGTTAGTGTACGTTATTCTAAATTGACATTCAAGAACTTTAAGCAATAAGCTATATTTCTTCTCACGAATTGATAAGGTGATCTCATAACTAAATATGTATGACCTATTCATTAACCCATAAACTGATTTGTACACTGAACTGTACATTAAATTAAATGTTGTCATGGACATTAATTAAAGAAACTGTCTATCTAATTCAAGAATACCATCTTAATATATACCATAAAGAAGGTTACAATCTTTTAGCTTACGTCTTATACAACAAAGATCATAAATATTTCAACCTTCTTAAATATTCAATTAGATAAGTTTCATTGATTTGACTGACCTTTTGAAGTTGTAGTTGGTGTATAGAATCTTCCATTATACTATTCACATAGAATACTGAGGAATGATTAAAAAATTTCATGAATGAATGAACAACTACTTACTTAATGAAATAAGTAAACATAATATACATAATGGCTTCATGGTTAATGGTTAATATTACTATTCTAATATGATGATATAATGATTATTTATATAGGAGTTGATCAAGAATTCTGTTTTCTCTCTCTCTCTCCGTCATTTTTAATCGTCATTAACAGGATTAACTAAGTAATCGGTCCTTACTTATCTTAATAATAATAATAATAATAATAATAATAATGGTGCCATATTACTGAACATGCTTATAGATAAAAGAGTAAATACCAATTCAATGTAATCAAAGATCAAATAATTAAGCCAGATCAAATCAATAATAAACTTTTATGATCGAATTTTGTTTTATTTTATATTAAAAATGTATAAAAAAAAGCTGTCGTTGTGAATATTTTATTTAAGTGAGATTATTTTTTTAACGGTAACTCCGCCTGTAGCTTCTCTGGAGGCTACTGCCGGTCCCAAGCCTGGGTAAAGGAGGAGGGTTGGGCATGGGGTTAGCGACCCTATACCGTAGAAAACCAACTCGCTAAAAAACGCTAACCAGTAATTTGTAACATAATCATCACATATGACGTTACTAATGTGAGTTTGTTTTTATTATTACAGGACAACAAGGAGTAGATGCACTGGAAGAAGAAGAACAAGCCCGACGCGATCTGAACCTGTAGAATAATGAGTAAAACTATTTTGTAGTAAGTTTCCCTTTTTGTACTTGAAGCGCGTCTTTCAATTTCAAATATATATCTATTGTGCCAGTACGCCATGTTTTCACTTCAGAGGTCCTGACTATTGTGTTGTTGTTTCAGATCGCTCCTGCTCCCAAGTGAACGTCAAAATAACACGTGCTACATAGTTATGTATTTAAAAATTTATTATCTACTTTCATGTAAGCTTTTTTTAAAATGAAGTTGAACTCTTTAAACCAACTAAATTGAGAGCTAATTTTGCATTTAAATGTTAATGATTATCAGTATGTTGTGGTTTCTCTTATCATAGTTGTTTCCTATCTGTTAATTGATTTCTTTAAGAGATTAGTGACTGAACTTCTAATTGCAAAGCAAGATGAATGTGATAATTTATTTATTTGAACACATAAATGTTGGTACAAAGAGGCATCAGATATATATGCGCCTCACAAATCTCATTTGAATTGTGTGAGGGCTGTGATACTACACACGTGCCGAAACTGAAGCAGGTGGTTTTCTTAGAGGGCTACACCCAGAGCCTTGAACCTAAAGGTCTGATCCACAAGGCAGTGGAGTATCGTGAGGAGATGCAGTTCCATGGTAGCCGGTGACCAACGATTGATTCATACGCCACTTTTTCCCTCAGGATACTGGAGCCACCACATGTGCACCATTGGTTTGGAATCAGGGTTTCCCAACTCCCCTAGGTGGACCCTCCGTGTCTACCAACCCTGTTAAAGCGCCGGACATTGGCTTTTCGTCTTCTCAATTTTGTAAACAACACCCATGGTGCGAGAAGTCAGTCAGTAGGACTTTCCTGGCCTAGGCTATATACGCGTGGCCATGTGAGAGCATATCGAGAGGGAGAGCCTACTATCCTCACTCTTGGCTGTACCAGGGCATTTGAATTATTTGAATTATAGTATAAACTAGGAATCCCAGAAATAACGCAATTTAATCAAAAAGTACTAGATGAACACGAATGAATGTATTGTATTTGAAATTCGAAATCAAGCAATCATCAAGTACAAAAGAATCATTGGTTCATATAAACACCACAATGTATCAAGCAATTTAAGAAAAACTTGAGTTGAATATATTTCGAATCATCTGTCTTTATATTACTGATTTGTACCTCAGTGGATTGAACTAGGAGATTGTGATGTTTGTAATGTAATGGTGACTAGTTTATACATTTTGTGTGCCAAATTCCAATTCTTTAAAAACAACCATTTTAAATATACTTACTGCTTTCTCTCTTGGCTTGAATACTGATCCATTCGCGACTACAAAAGTACATATTGGACAATTCTGGCATTTACTAGTTCGCATATTAAATTCAATTAGACTACTGCATTCCACAGTGATCTATTTGATGATTAGGTTTTAGCTCTACTTTGATTTAAAAATATTTTAGTATGACTCTAATAAAAAATTTCGAATTTTTAATCATATCATACCTTACCGGTCGAAATTGTGCTGTGCTAAATAAGGTGAGTTTCTGATTACTTATTAATTACACTACACAACTATTTAGTTATGTTTCATTGATAATTTGGTTTTACTAACAAAAGACTAATTGGGCGGCCTGCTTAAACATCTGGGCTACCTGTTTCCCGTCATCTATATATTTCAACAAGTTATCTAATATTGTTTGTTTCAATACATAATTATGGCTATTAAGCACACAACCTATTCCGGTGCGTTTCTGAAAACTGTACAACCTTTCGCTGTAAAAGTTACAAAAGGCCTAATCAGAGATGTCGTGTTTGCTGGGAACATGCAGCAAAAAAAATATACATTATTCATATGTCGATTGACTGAACTGCTGACATCCAACTGGCGATCACTGAATGTTTATCATCAGGAGCAACGAAGAAATAAGAAACGTAAACATGTTGAAATACTTTATGCTGTGTTAAGTCGGCTTCCAGAGAACCCCAGCAGAGCCTCCAGAGGCTCAAAAAGAGCCCCAACCAATCAGAGTACGACAGAACATTCTGGAGTTCCAACGTGGCATGCTACCATTGGTCAGTAGCAATATATGTCGTTAAGTGGATTGGCTGAATTAGGATGTTGATTTAACTTAAGCAAACATCTATAAATACCTACGATTTTCTGTACAAAAACGAACCTTGTAGTAAAGCGTTTCTCTGTTACTCGTGTCTTCTCTCTGGTCTTCAAGTCGCTGAGTAGTGCTAGCCTGGGGTTATCCGAATAGCTTAAGATCTGAATAAAGCGTTCAACGTACGAGACATAACAACTGGCGACGGGGTTAGCTTATCAAGATGTCTATTACCTTTGACCAATTTGAAGCTTTTCTTGAGCGCCATGAAAAACGTTTTGAGCAGTTCCAGATTCGCATACTTGAAACGCTGACCCAGCAAATGAACCTGAACAAGAATGGACTTACAGATGCTTCTGCTAAATCGCATGCTGATTATGTCATTGATTCCATTCATGAATTTCATTTTGATGGTTTGGCTGGTGTAACATTCGAATCTTGGTACAAGAAATATGAAGATGTATTTAATGTTGACCTAGAAACGTTTGATGATGCTGCCAAGATCAGGGTGCTACTACGAAAGCTGGGGACCATTGAGCATGAACGATACACTAATTACATTCTGCCCAAGAACCCAAGAGACATTTCATTCGAAGAAACAGTTAAAATTTTATCGCAAATTTTCGGTGAACAGTCTTCCTTGTTCAATATTCGGTATCAGTGCTTGAAGATAGTAAAAGCTGGCAACGATGATTGGGTGCAACATGCTAGCATAGTAAATCGTGAATGTGAGCGCTTTAAACTATCAGCAATGACAGAAGACCAATTCAAATGTCTTGTTTTCGTATGCAGCTTACAGTCTTCAGAAGATCCCGACATCAGAACTAGAATTCTAAGTAAAATGGAACAGTGTCCAAACGTAACTCTACAAGAAGTTACTACCGAGTGCCAAAGGTTAGTGAACTTGAAGCATGATACCTCAATGGTAGAAAACAGCAACTATTTCCATAATGTCAATGCAGTCAAGAGAAAATCCTTGCAAGGTTCCAGCACATGTAATTATCGTAATAACGGCGACAAACCATCATTTCCATGCTGGGCATGTGGAGGCTGGCACTATAAGAGGTTTTGCCCGCATAAAGAACATTGTTGTAGTAAGTGTCATCGAAAGGGCCATATAGAAACCAGCTGCAGTAAAAGAAACTATAAACGACATTGTGCAAAACCTTACTTCAAGAAATACAGGTCCGCGACATTAACGAAAAGAATATTGGTATCGCATAATAAAGCTCGAAGGTGCCGCCAGAGAAAGTACGTAACCTTGAATATTAATAAACACTGTATTCGACTTCAGCTTGATACTGCTTCTGATATTACTTTAATAAGTCCAGAAACTTGGAAAAAGATTGGGCGACCCACGGTGCATCGGACAACACAAATAGCACACAGTGCATCAGGTGGAAAGTTAAACATTGTTGGAGAGATACCTTGTATTGTGTCTAAAGATGCGGTAACAACAAATGCAACAGTGTATCTTACAAAGAAGCCAGCACTCGACTTAATGGGGTTGGATCTTATAGAGACACTCAAGCTAGCAGAACATTCAATTAATAGCATCTGCAGACGAGTTACTTCTGATAACTTCTTAGAGAGTAGCCAGGAAAATACCGTGTTGCATAGACATCACAACATGTTTAAAGAAGGATTAGGAGAATGCACGAAGGCTCAAGCAATACTAACTTTAAAACCTGCAGCTACTCCCGTTTTTCGACCTAAAAGACCTGTACCCTATGCTGCCCTCCCAGTGGTTGAACAAGAGATAGAACGACTTCATAAATTGGGTGTCATTGAGCCAGTGAATTTCTCAGAATGGGCTGCACCTATAGTGGTAGTAAAGAAGACTAATGGTAGCATCCGTTTATGTGCCGATTACTCAACCGGGCTAAACGAAGCCCTAGAAACTCATCAGTATCCACTACCCCTATCTGAAGATCTTTTTGCTAAGCTGAATGGTGGTAAGCTCTTTGCAAAGTTAGATTTATCGGAAGCTTATTTACAAATTCCGGTTGCTGATGAATGTAAAAATCTGCTCACCATAAACACACACAAGGGCTTATTCAGGTATAATCGACTACATTTTGGAGTCAAGACGGCCCCATCTATATTTCAGCAAGTGATGGATACTATGCTACAGGATGTTCCAGGTGCTGCAGCCTATCTGGATGATATAATAATTATGGGAGTAGGTAAAATAGACTTAGAAAAGAAGCTCGACCAGGTGCTGTCGCGAATAGCCGAATATGGATTTCGACTGCGTGCAGAGAAATGTAACTTTTGTATGAAAAAGGTAAGCTACCTCTGTTTTATAATCGACAAAGATGGCAGGAGACCAGATCCAGAGAATACTCAGGCAGTAAAAACTATGCCTAGACCAACGGACGTCCCTACACTACGATCCTTTCTGGGACTAGTTAGTCATTATGGAGCTTTTATTCCTAATCTTCATCACCTGCGTGCCCCCTTAAATAACCTTCTGGCGAAGAATGTGAAGTGGGATTGATCTGCGAATTGTCAAGCCGCTTTCGAGGAAATCAAGAAAATACTAGTCTCGGATCTGCTGCTCACCCATTATGACCCATCCTTACCCATTGTAGTAGCATCAGATGCTTCAAACCATGGCATTGGAGCAGTTATTTCTCACATCATGCCAGACGGATCTGAAAAAGCCATATCGCATGCAGCTAAATCATTAACTACAGCAGAACGTAGCTACAGTCAGATCGAAAAGGAAGCATTGTCGATTATCTTTGCAATAAAAAAGTTCCACAAGATGTTATTTGGACTCCAGTTCACCCTACTAACTGACCATAAACCATTGTTAGCCATTTTTGGGTCGAAGAAAGGTATCCCGGTATATACAGCAAACAGACTGCAACGGTGGGGAACTACACTCTTAGGTTATGACTTTAAGATCAAGTACCAGCCCACTACTGATTTCGGACAAGCAGACGCTTTGTCTAGACTGATTGGTTCGCGAGTAAAACATGAAGAAGATACATTGGTGGCAACAATTGAGACGGAAGCAGAAGTACGTCGAGTTTTGGAAGATGCAGTCGATGGTTTACCAGTCACTTTCAAAGCTATCAAAGAGGCCACGGTAGACGACGAGACATTAAGAGAAGTTAGTGGTTATCTCCTAACCAGGTGGCCGAACCGTCGTTTTCAAGGAGAGATGCTACAATATTTCCGCCGGCGAGACTCACTCATGATGGTCGACTCATGTATTATGTTTGGTGACAGAATTGTTGTTCCAAAAACATTACGCCACAGGGTTCTGAAACAATTCCACAGCGGCCATCCCGGGATCAATAAGATGAAAGCGTTGGCTCGAAGCTATGCTTACTGGCCTACAATGGATCAAGATATCGAAATCAGATGCCGTAATTGCTCGTCGTGCCTGCAAGCAGCTAAAAATCCAAAGAAGTGCGAACCACAACAATGGGAAAAACCTAATAGTCCATGGGAGAGGCTGCACGCCCATTTCGCTGGCCCAATAAGAGGAAGAATGTTTCTCGTCATAGTGGATGCACTCACAAAATGGCCACAAAGCTATGCCATGGCAACGTGTACAGCCAGTGAAACGATCAGCAAGTTATCCAAACTGTTTAGTTGCTTTGGAGTTCCTGAGACTTTAGTGACCGATAATGGATCACAATTCACTGCAGAATCATTCAAGCACTTCTGCAACATTAATGGAATTGTACATATACGCTCTCCACCCTATCACCCTCAATCAAATGGACAAGCTGAGCGCTTTGTCGATACATTCAAAAGAGCACTCCTGAAAGGGGAAGGCGAGGGGACAAGTCAGGTAGTTACGAAATTTCTAACAGCTTATAGAACTACGCCTAACCATATCGTCCCAGATGGAAAATCCCCTGCTGAAGCAATGTTCGGGAGAAAAATTCGAACTGTGTTTGACGCCATGTTGCCACCTAAACCAATGGGTGGACGCAGACAAAATCAGAGCATCCGGAGTTTTAACGTCGGTGAGAAAGTGCTCGTCAAGTCATACAGCGGAAAAAAGCGTTGGGAACCTGGAGTCATTGGAAAGAGAATGGGAAATGTTCTATACAAGGTGCGTGGGACTTTCGGAACGTGGATCAGACACATTAATCAAATACACAAAGAGAAAAGGATTCTAGACACTGCAGATAGTCAAGTGAGGCTTCCGCTAGAAATAGTTACAGATACTCCAGTGGCAAGAACCCCAACAGACACCCATAGACATGAGATACCAAGGAAGTCCGAACGCCACAGAAAACCTGTTACCAAGCTGCAAGTAGACCCAAAGAAAAAATCTTATTCGGGGGAGGTGTTAAGTCGGCTTCCAGAGAACCCCAGCAGAGCCTCCAGAGGCTCAAAAAGAGCCCCAACCAATCAGAGTACGACAGAACATTCTGGAGTTCCAACGTGGCATGCTACCATTGGTCAGTAGCAATATATGTCGTTAAGTGGATTGGCTGAATTAGGATGTTGATTTAACTTAAGCAAACATCTATAAATACCTACGATCTTCTGTACAAAAACGAACCTTGTAGTAAAGCGTTTCTCTGTTACTCGTGTCTTCTCTCTGGTCTTCAAGTCGCTGAGTAGTGCTAGCCTGGGGTTATCCGAATAGCTTAAGATCTGAATAAAGCGTTCAACCTACGAGACATAACAGCTGAGAATTCGATTTTGTACCAAATAATATAATATTGAATAAAGCTAATAATAATAAAATAAAAATAAAAAATAAAATAAATGATAATTATCAACAGGATACTTGAATTAAAAAGGTATAAACGTCTAGACAATGTCTTAACGTACCAAAAGTTTCCAAATTTTCACTCATATAACAGCTAGTTGAAACACTCATTAACTAAAATAAGGATGAAACTGTTGATCTAAATATGAAATTTAGCAGAATACACTGTTAGCATACCTCCGTGGATCATGTTAGGACACTTTTATAATCAGACGGTGCTATTAGGCACTTGTCAGCAAGGTGTACCAGTAATCTTGAGGGAGTATCAGTTTTATCAAGGTTGAAGGTACATCTTGCTGATGAGTGCCTAATAGCACGAAACCTCGGCCCATGGTTTCCTGTTGACTACCTTCAACCACCATCTTATCTCAGTATAGTGCATGTCGAGTCACTTAGACTAGTGGCCACATTGCAATTTAGTTGATGGAATTCGATCCTTAGGAAGAAGGACCTGACACAAATGACATCGATCATTACCCAATGATCAATCAAATGTAACTACTTTTATCATCATCCAGAACCACAATGACTTTTCAGATTGAAACAGTCATAAGAATGTATCAGAAATGAAGTCCATCAATAATAAATTTAACGTAATTTGTTCTTCGAAAACTAATCAAACAATCAATCAGAATATAGAAATATCATCAATCAGGTACTTTCAAATGGGAATTAGATTAAAATAATTTACTATGGAATGAAGGAGTGATCACGAACGTTTTTTTTAACCAGAAGAAAGTGAATTTCTGTAATATGATGAAGTAGTTCAAAAATACATAGTGAAAGATTTTATCGTCAGAAGGGGGGTTTGTGGAGATTTGACCGTTTTTCTTATATGGATTATATTCCCAACTTCTTAGGTCATTATTATAATACTGACTGACCCTCACTGTCTCCCACACTATAAAAGGTTTTCTATCCATTCACATACAGCGCCTGTTATTCTGAAGCTCGACGGCTGCATAAAACCAAAGTGAGAAACCCTGTCAAACGCTTTGCCAAAGTCTATGAATATCACATCGACAGACAGATTGTTATCTAGGGCTGCTGTCTAATCTTCTCCTGCAATAAGTAAGTTGG
>NC_031496.1:7729430-7805152 GCF_000237925.1 Schistosoma mansoni
AAGTTTTTCCAAAGTTTAAACGATTATACTCTACTTCCGATTTTTGTCAATATGTGTCAATCACTCAATGTTCATGACCCTAATCCATCCTCATTAACAGACTGACCGTCTACACTGTGATAGTTACCTTTTTATGATCCATTGCTGTAATCCATGAACTTTTTTGTAAAACCTTCACCGTTGTCTTTACAATCAGTAATATCGTACATGTCTTTATCTTCAAGATAATCTCATTTTTATCCGGCCTGTATGACAGTGTTACATTATATACAGCTGTTACAGGTTTATATTTACTTATATTGAAGTCTAACATAATTCTGTTTAAAATTATGGTTTTGTGACAATACTAAGTCTATTTTAGTTCATTCAAATAAGATTTAGTTGTACACATATGATCGACTAATTAGGCGAGACTATAATTTATGGACGACCTTTGAATGAATCTAATATGACCTTCAGAAATGTTAGCCAATAAGTAAACAGTCAGCATAGAGTTAAAATATATTATACAAAACCAAATAATTAACTTGGATACACCTCTTTTATATGGTCCAAAAATTTGTCAAGGTTAGAAATAGATTCAAAGGTTCCAAAATCGTAATGCATAAGGTAGAAGAACTCATCCATATGGCTCCATATTAGTTGGTATCTGGAGCCATGATAAGGTCACAAAAACCCTCTCAGCCTCGACCACATAGCTTCATTATTGTTTGTGTGTAGTCCGGTTGTGTAAGTTTATCATTTCTATTATGGATATGTCCCTACAATACTCATACCACTGAGCAGCCGAAGCTTCAGTAACATCTTCGATTATTGCAGCAAATGTTACTGGTGCTTTTATTATACGGTTGGCGACAATTATTATCATATGCCTTAGTCTCAATCTGGATCGAGCGATAAAGGTTCCTATTCTAGCAAACGTCTTCCTTCAACATATATTACATCGAAGGAAAACATCACGGTAGTCTGCACAAGGTCTACAAGTCATTTAATACTCATAATTACAAATACAGGAACTTCTTAGTAGTCCCATTTATTGTAGGCGCTTGATTGTCAAGTCTTCTCTATAATTCTCTGTGAACCGATCGTACATGAGCACCAGGTACTGAAATCGGCGCCGTGACCTTGAAATCCCTCAAGTGCTTCTGATTGGCTCGTCCATAAATTATAGTCTCGCCACTAATTAGGACAGTTTATATGCAAGAATAAAGTGAATAGTTGTCTCAATGTGCAATGTATAAAAATATATGTTTAAAAAGGATTTTGAATCATTTTATTACCAATGGAAAGCATTATTTGTTAACTTTTCATGTTACAATTGATATGTCTTGTAAGTTGAACGCTTTATTCAGATCCTAAGCTATTCGGATAACCCCAGGCTAGCACTACTCAGCGACTTGAAAACCAGACAGAAGACACGAGTATCAGAGAAAAAACACTTTACTGTAAAGTTCATTTATGTACAGGAAAACAGGGGTTTTATAGTAATTAAGAGACCTTGAGTTTTCATAGTAGCAGTGTGTTAAACAGCCAATCAGGACCTCGTTATTTTAGTAGCATAGCTTCTAACTAATCGCTGATTGGTTGGGGCTCTTTATGAGCCTCTGGAGGCTCTGATGGAGTTTACTGTAAGCCAACTTAACACCTCCCCCGAATAAGATTTCTTTCTAGGGTCAACTTGTAGTTTGACAACTGGGTTGCGACGTCGTCCCATTATTCTCGTCGTCTTCCCTGTCCACGGCTTCCTTTGAGTGTTCTTTGGCATTTGTGGCATTGGTGCCTCTAAGATTAAATCTAACGGAAAAATCGGCGGGTTACTTCTATTCTGCATCGTTCTTTTGTCTTTAAGGATTTGATTGGTGTGTCGTATACATACACCAAAAGTTCCTCGAACTCTGTACCGAACTCTTCCCAATTTTTGTACAACTTCTCCCGGCTCCCATCGGTTCTTCCCGATGTAGGATTTAATGTAAACTTTGTCGCCAACATTGAAGTTCCGGATATTTGGATTGTGACTGCGCTCATCAACTAATTTGGATGGCAACATGGCATTGAAGACGGTTCGTACACGCCTTCCGAACATGACTTCCGCAGGAGACTTGCCGTCCGAAACATTCGGATTCGGAGTGGATCTGTAGGATGTTAAAAATTTTGTGATCACCGGCCCAGTCGGCCCTTCGCCTCCCCCCTTCAGTAATGCTCGTTTAAAGCTATCCACGAAGCGTTCTGCTCGTCCGTTAGATTGTGGATGATAGGGTGGAGAACGAAGATGAGTTATTCCGTTCACTTTACAGAAATGCTTGAATGATTCTGCGGCGAATTGCGAGCCGTTATCTGTTACTAAGGTCTCTGGAACTCCGAAACAGCTAAACAGGGTAGACAGCTTGTAGATTGTTTCTGAGGTTGTACAATTTAGCATGGTATATACTTCCGGCCATTTAGTAAATGCATCCACGATAATTAGAAACAGTTTTCCTTAGATTGGACCGGCAAAATCTGCATGAATTCTTTCCCAGGGTCCTGCAGGCGTAGGCCAGTACTGAGGTTCACATTTCACAGGATTTTTAGCGGCTTGAATGCATGATGGACAGTTACGGCACATATTCTCGATATCCTTGTCCATTGACGGCCAATAAGCATAACTACGAGCCAACGACTTCATTTTATTTATTCCAGGATGGCCACTGTGAAACTGCTTGAGAACCTTGTGACGTGATAACTTCGGAATAACAATTCGATCGCCGAACATAATACACGAGTCAACAACCATTAGTGAGTCCCGTCGACGAAAATATTGCAAAAGTTCTCCGTCAAGGCGATTGTTTGGCCATTTGGTCGACAGATAGTATTTGACTGTGCTCAGTATCTTATCACTTTCAGTGATCTTCTTGATAGTTTCGAAGGTTACTGGGAGTCCATTGATTGCGTCATCCAATACCCGATGAACTTCTTCCTCGGCTTTTATATTTGCTACAAGAGTCTCCTCTGGGGTTTTTAATTGGGAGCCTATTAATCTTGACAATGCGTCAGCTTGTCCGAAGGCAGTAGTAGACTGATACTTTATCTTGAAGTCGTAACCAAGAAGTGTGGTTGCCCATCGTTGTAGTCGGTTAGCTGTGTGGACCGGAATACCTTTCTTTGACCCAAAAACTGCAAGTAGTGGTTTATGGTCTGTTATTAGAGTAAAATGTCGGCCATATATCATCTTATGGAACTTTTTCACTGCAAAAATACTTGATAGGGATTCTTTTTCAATCTGACTATAGTTCTTTTCGGTCGTTGTCAAAGATCTGGCAGCATGTGAGATAGCTTTTTCAGACCCATCAGGAAAAATGTGAGAGATAACTGCCCCCACACCATAGTTAGAAGCATCTGAAGCGACGACTATCGGTAGCGAAGGATCATAGTGTGTCAATAAGAGATTGGATGTCAGGAGTTGCTTGATTTTCTCGAAAGACGTTTGGCAGTCTGCAGACCAATTCCATCTCGTATTCTTTTGTAGTAGGTTGTTTAGTGGAGAACGTAGACGATGGAGATCGGGGAGGAAGGTGCCATAATGGCTGACCAGTCCCAAGAATTATCGTAGGGAGGTAATGTCCCTGGGTCTATGCATTGTTTTCACTGCTTCAATGTTCTCTGAATCTGGTCGTCTTCCGTCTTTATCTATTATGAACCCAAGGTACCGTACTAGCTGCATATAGAAGTCACATTTTTCCGCTCGGAGTCGAAAACCATAATCGGCTATGCGTTCTAATACCTGGTCTAGTTTCTTCTGCAGGTCCATTTTATCTACTGCCATAATTATGACGTCGTCTAAGTAAGCTGCTGCCCCTGGAATACCTTGTAACATGGTATCCATAATTTGCTGAAAAATAGAAGGCGCTGTCTTCACCCCAAAAGGTAGTCGGTTATACCGGAACAGACCTTTGTGTGTATTGATCGTTAAAAGATCTTTGCTTTCATCAGATACCGGGATTTGTAGATATGCGTCTGATAAGTCCAATTTCGCAAAATATCTGCCATCGTTCAGCTTAGCGGAAAGATCTTCTGGTAAGGGAAACGGATACTGATGGGACTCTAGAGCTTCATTTAATCCTGTGGAGTAGTCTGCACATAGACGGACACTTCCATTCGACTTCTTGACCACCACTATCGGTGCTGCCCAGTTCGAGAAGTCCACAGGCTCGATAACACCCATTTGCTGAAGTCGCTGTAATTCCCGTTCGACTATTGGAAGAACAGCATAGGGCACAAGTCTTTTAGGTCGAAAAATGGGAGTAGCTGCAGGCCTTAGAGTTAGCACTGCTTTAGCTTTCGTGCACTCGCCTAATCCTTCTTGAAACACGTCTTGGTGTTTTTGTAGCATGGCATTTTTCTGACTCCACTCTGAGGTGTTGTAAGTTGTGATTCGTTTGCAGATACTGTTAATAGAGTGGTCTGCTAGGTCAAGTGTTTCTATTAGATCCAACCCCATTAAGTCGAGTGCTGGCTTCTTTGTAAGATACACTGTTGCATTTGTTGTTACCGCATCTTTAGACACAATACAAGGTATCTCTCCAACAATGTTTAACTTTCCACCTGATGCACTATGAGCTATTTGTGTTGTTCGATGCACCGAGGGTCGCCCAATCTTCTTCCAAGTTTCTAGACTTATCAAAGTAATATCAGAAGCAGTATCAAGCTGAAGTCGAATGCGGTGTTTATTAATATCCAAGGTTACGTACTTTCTCTGGCGGCAACTTCGAGCTTTGTTATGCGATACCAATATTCTTTTCGTTAATGTCGCAGACCTGTATTTCTTGAAGTAAGGTTTTGCAAAATGTCGTTTATAGTTTCTTTTCCTGCAGCTGGTTTCTATATGGCCCTTTCGATGACACTTACTACAACAATGTTCTTTATACGGGCAAAACTTCTTATAGTGCCAGTCTCCACATGCCCAGCATGGAGATGATGGTTTGCCGCCGTTATTACGATAATTACATGTGCTGGAACCTTGCAAGGATTTTCTCTTGACTGCATTGACATTATGGAAATAGTTGCTGTTTTCTACCATTGAGGTATCATGCTTCAAGTTCACTAACCTTTGGCACTCGGTAGTAACTTCTTGTAGAGTTACGTTTGGACACTGTTCCATTTTACTTAGAATTCTAGTTCTGATGTCGGGATCTTCTGAAGACTGTAAGCTGCATACGAAAACAAGACATTCGAATTGGTCTTCTGTCATTGCTGATAGTTTAAAGCGCTCACATTCACGATTTACTATGCTAGCATGTTGCACCCAATCATCGTTGCCAGCTTTTACTATCTTCAAGCACTGATACCGAATATTGAATAAGGACGGCTGTTCAGCAAAGATTTGTGACAAAATCTCAATGGTTTTATCAAAAGTAAAATCTCTTGGGTTCTTTGGAAGAATGAAATTACTGTAGCGTTCATGTTCAACTGTGCCAAGTTTTCTCAAGAGTATTCTGACCTTGGTGGCGTCATCAAGTTTTCTGAGGTCGACCTTGAATAAATCTTCGTATTTCTTGAACCAGGTTTCGAAGGTAATACCAGCCGAACCATCGAAATTAAACTCAAGGATAGAATTAATAATATGGTCGACACTAGATTTGTAAACATCATCTGTAGCACCAGTTTGACTTAGGTTCAATTTCTGCGTTAATGTCTCTATGATACGAACCTAGAACTGCTCAAATCGTTTCTCTCGACGCTCCAGCAAGGCTTCAAATTGTTCAAAGGTAGAGGACATCTTGATAAGCTAACCCCGTCGCCAGTGATATGTCTTGTAAGTTGAACGCTTTATTCAGATCCTAAGCTATTCGGATAACCCCAGGCTAGCACTACTCAGCGACTTGAAAACCAGACAGAAGACACGAGTATCAGAGAAAAAACACTTTACTGTAAAGTTCATTTATGTACAGGAAAACAGGGGTTTTATAGTAATTAAGAGACCTTGAGTTTTCATAGTAGCAGTGTGTTAAACAGCCAATCAGGACCTCGTTATTTTAGTAGCATAGCTTCTAACTAATCGCTGATTGGTTGGGGCTCTTTATGAGCCTCTGGAGGCTCTGATGGAGTTTACTGTAAGTCGACTTAACAACAATGATGTCAATAACAGTTCCTATTTTGTATTCTTTTAGAAAGCCTTAGGCTAACAGCCGAACATTCCATACATTTTTAAAAAGTTTTTAAGTCAGTCCCTGAATAAGAATAAAGTAGTTTGTAGTATAAGTTTTAAAAAACATGACCAAAGTTTCCTTTATGCATGCATCTTGTACTATAACTAGTTTTCGTATCTTCACGGGCTTATCTGAGAGTTATTCATAGAATATAAGGACTTGTCGTTATTATATAGAACAAAGTCAAATGAACTGGATGGTACTTAGGTTGTAATGGAAAACAGGCTTCCATGACATTATTTACTTGCACATATGACTGATAAACTTACATTAGAAATGCTTACAAATAAGTTCTTTCAAAACAAAAGTGCTCATAACCACTTCCATCTTCTGTGGATGTTGTTAACGTGCATAGCACTTCTTCTACACTTAAGTTTGTTTATGTTTAATTTTGTCAAGCACTTCAGTTAACTTATTTGATAGACAGTGTTATTCGAACAGTAACAATCTGTGTATCTGAGTATTATTATCATGTCTATATGAACATGTATGCTCAATCACATGTGACAATCTATGCATATATCATTCTCCTTCCCATATATATATATATATATAATATTATTTTTGCTTGTAGAACGCTGTAAGCGAACTCTGAACTTGACCATAAGATTTAAATCAATTGCTATACCCCAACTGTAAAGAATATGAGATGAAAAATTATTCTTGAAAAATGAACATATATTTTTTTAAAAATTCAATATACGATTTTATTTATAACACATCAGTCTTTTTACTATGGCGACACTTAAATATGACGTAAGATACTACAGGTGTTGACGAGACAAGTCTACTTAGATAATGCGAATAAACTGTGATTAAGGGTTCATATATTATCTTCAAATAATTATTCTATGTAGAACGATTTTACAAGTCACGTCTTTTATTACTTTTATGTATAAAGATGCGCTACAGAAAATATGTTAAAGTACAAAACAGTCAGGTGCTAATTTTCGAATTTCATGGAGTTTTCTAAAGGACGCAAAATTAACTGTGAATAGAATAGGAAAACGCTTTCTTATATCAGGAATTATGGGTATTTTTCAATGAAGTCTATAAGATTTCCTCACAACGTTGGAAGGATTTTCGGGGTTTTCTCAAATTAATTGGAAATTTCGCTGTTTTTTCAGTTAATTTAGATGGATTTCCACAGAGTTAGTAAGAATTCTGAAAAAAAACTCCAGACCAGGTAAATTTTTGAGGATCTTAGTTGTATTTAACTTAAACTGGCAAAATTTTTGCCAAATTCGAGGGACTGGAACTTCAAGGTAGTAGTGACGAAGACAACTTAAATGACGATATTTACAAAGAATTGCAGACAATCAGTAGAATCGACTGATGAAATCACAAATCAAGGAGAAAAGACTACTTTATGTGCATTTCACGTACATTAAGCAATGTGTAGAAAACAACTCAATAACGAAACAGAACATCTTCACGGTGTTTTGTCAAGAATCAGTGCCAAGATTCAGTATGTATTGTAGAATAATGAATAGGGTTAGAAGATATGTTGGAATGTACGTAAATCGATACTGAATGAAGTTGATTAGAAGTAAGTCTGGAGTTTTAAATAATGACAACCTTGTCGACGGTTTAAAACTAAAACTGCTACTAAGTCAGAGTAACAGTTTATCCCAACTTGTGCAAGACATATGCAGGACATTATTGTGACATGTATATTCAGTGACGTTTTGGAACGGAAAAATAAAGATCACATATTTTTCCTATTTGTCATACTTTATATGTAACCACATGTACATTCAATATCTATTGTTTCTCTGTATCAATGGTAAAGAAATATATATAGTTGTTTGGTTATATCTAACATACATAAACTACCACGATTCTTAAAATATAAACGCTACCTCCGCCGTTCATTCTTCTGCTTTATTGGCCATAGACTTTGATTGGAGATTATAAAAGTATTATAACATCCTTTTAGGCCTTCCCACATTACGTTGTAGTTTTGGCCCGGATCATCATTAAATTGTAGTGACCTACTTTAGTGACGAGAACGCGACTGATATAATGGAAACAACTATTATTATAACCAATTGTACCAGTGATTGTTTTACTGTGCTTGTTTGTTTAAGTGTACCGGAGACATATTTCCTCCCGTTGCCTGTGACCTTGCACTAGCTCCCTTACGCTCCGCACTTCCGCTAGTAAACTTTGGCACATCTCGGTATTCTTTCGATACCACGAGATTGTCAACAAATATATCTTATTTGGGCCATTAACAGCCTTCTGGTTTTTGGCCTACCGAGGGATCCAGCTCGATACCTGGCACGTAATCTTCCTGTAGTGGTGATCATAGTCAATCGCGACTCGACGCCATATACATCTAGTGACCCGAAATTTCGAACACGTTTCAACCTCTGGAAAACCTTTCAAAGAAGATTACCATGGTGAGTCTATTATCTATCTATCCACTTTTGTTGCATTTATTCGTATTGATATTTTTCGATATATAATATTCTGGCAACAACTCAGTATGGTAGATAACGATGAGAGTGGAATTAATACAATAGGCTCAGAGGTACAAATATTCAATCTTCGACCTGTTTCCTTTATTCCCCACGATCCAGAAGTTTGCTTCGCAGCACTGGGATCTCAATTCGAGATTCACCGCATCACGAACCAACAGCGAAAGTATGCCTACGCTATGCAAACGCTGCCCGAGGATCACTTAACTGATGTCCGTGAGGTTGTCTTCAATGCAAATGCACTTAACGCTTACGATCGTCTCAAGGAAGCGATCCTTGGACATTTCCTCCCTTCAAGGGAAGAACGATTGAGGACTTTTTCAGCACGTCACCCAATCGGTGATGCTGAACCGAGCCATCATCTCACACGCCTGCAATCTCTTGTAGGACCCACGACAGCTGATTCCGAAATCGTTAGGGAATTATGGCTCGGATCTCTACTAGAACATATACAACCAACGATTAGGGCTCTGCTCGAGGATACCCTACTTACCCAGGTGGTCCTTATAGCAGATAAGATATTGGCAAGGACTAGCACCCAAAACAACTATAAAGTTGCCTCTACATCACTTTCGAACATCGATCTCTTTGCTAGTCGACCTATGACTCATGGTGATTGGGATAACTGTATTCATACTCATTTCAGCTTTCGAAACCGATACAATATACCAGAACCCTACGTCCCGTGAGCCATGTCACGCTCCTGTGAAGCCGTAACAACTCGCCCTAAGTGGACATCTTACAAGCCACGCCAAAAGGCGGTTTTGGAAGCAAGTTCTAGTTGGAGCTGATTCCACCGTGCCTTCGGGTCTGGTGCCCGCTGTTGTCAAGCCCCCTGCTCATACAAGGCGGGAAACTCCCGAGCCGTCGGGTAAATGTATACAGGTTCCCAAGTTTCTGTTGTGCCTATTGGTAACAG
The DNA here is from genome assembly GCF_000237925.1 of Schistosoma mansoni. Classification (NCBI taxonomy): domain Eukaryota; kingdom Metazoa; phylum Platyhelminthes; class Trematoda; order Strigeidida; family Schistosomatidae; genus Schistosoma; species Schistosoma mansoni. The sequence goes on from NC_031496.1 coordinate 7,739,015, forward strand.
TAGGTCTCATGCTACGATGCTTTGATGAGCTGAGAATGATTCAGTCATTCCTACCTATGGTACACGACAGCTTGCGCTCAACTTGAGCAACCGACGACAATATCTGTGGACGTTCATCATCGCCGATGTTTCCACAGTCATACTTGGTACCGATTTCCTACAGCAATGTTCTTCCACTCAAGTGGTACCACCGATTTATGATAATACATCCCTGTTCAGGGTTCTGGTACGTGTGACCGGATTGTGAGGAAATCCCTCCAACCGAAACAGTAAAAATGGAATCCACTTCACCACATACAACATAGGATTCAGTCACGCTTTTCTGTGCCGGTATGATGCACACGAAAACCTTCAGAAATATGACAAATAAATCAGGGATGGATGCATAGCATGAAACTCTTGAGGTGTTACGGGGAACACAAGTGTGAAGCTGGGTAAAGTACACATCGTTAGTTACCCCTAAGCCACAGAGTTAATTAATCCTTCTCTAGATGGGTTAGTGGAGTTCAATTGATGCTTTCTCAATGCTCACGGTAGTATCTGATTTGAGTGTTACTTCACTCCCCCCACCGTCGATAGAATGAAAAAGGGATAGACTTTGGCGATAGTCTGACTCCAGTGTGATTGAACTATGAAGGACTACAGTGAAATATGTCATACTTATCCTCATACATATTCTGCTACTTAACGCATTCAGAACAATCGTATATCACAAATCGAATAAGATTGAACTCTAATACATATATTTCATACATCTTTTACTGTGGACAGACGATAAGAGATACGAATGGAAAAAATTAATCAGGCTCACTCTATGAATAATGGGCTCACCAATCTTTGTGTAAAGTAAATATTGTATAAATTACAGAAAACTAATTCAAGCATGGATTGTAGTTACAAAATGCAAGCACTCGTTAAGCTACAGATGATATAATTGGCAAGATAACAGATTACAAAGTAAATAGGAAGGTCATGAAACACATGTTCAGATTAGAGTGATACATTTACTGACAAGAAAGAACGCGTGAGCCAGTGGGGATATAGCAGCTGTTATTTGACATCTCAGGTGCTAGTTCTGTTACCACATCTGAGTATAACCAGCATAGCAGAAAGGGGGGCTTTTAAAACCTCTCTAGTGTCTTATATGACAGTTATGTTGTTTCTCAAATTTTCATTCCTGTTTCTGTGTATCAACTGTGCAATCATATTTTCAACTTTCTTGGTCTTATTTGACCAAACCTTCATTATTTGACTCTGGTTAAAGTTTGACTTTATAATTTAATTTTGTCATTATGCGCTACCGAACCGTTTTCGCTCAACTAAATTCAAGCTTACCATGCGGAGCGGTTGAATATTTTTACTTTATAATCGTATACTGGAAACCTTTGTTAATCAACTTTTTTCTCGTTGATAGAAACTTGGTTCCATTTTCAGAGGAATATTATCATGTATTACCAGGTATTATATTGTATCGATTAAGAGATATTTTTACTGTACGGATCACTGCTTTGAATCAGACTAACTTTTGAATGTATAGTAGGCGAACGGCATTGCTGAGATATTTTGTATTTTTGAGACTTTGTCTTCCGAATACTAACGCATAAATCACTTACAAAATTTTTGTTTTCATATGATCATTGACTGCTAATCACTCGAAGAAGTTTTATACATAGTACTGAAGAACACGGCAGTTTGGTATTATCAAGTAAACCCTGATTTTTCAAATCATTTTCTGCGTTCCTACTAAATATTAAGAGTTTAGTTGTCAGAGTCGGATACGAATAGGATTGGACTTTAACACGTCTTCCTGAGAGGAAGCAAACAATGATATAGTTGCCGTCAGTTTGTTCCACGACCAACCATAAGCAAATGCTGAAGACACTGGGTCAGCTGTAGGTTTGTGACTGACGCATAACAAGGAGGAGGTGGAAAGTCAACGGAACTAAATCGAATACTACTAAATGACCGACCCATAATGTGAAACAACCATGCCAGTGCCTTTGCGTATGCCAGTGATTATTCTACAATCGACTATGGAATGATCCTTAATGGAACATCTGTAGTGGCGTTGGGCCTTAACCACACAATCCTCAAGGCTGAACACGAAACAACGTGGAAAACAGATACTCAATTTTTCACACGGAGAAAAACCCAACGATTGTGAAGGCGGGAAGAATGAATTCCAATTCACCTAATGACATGGCTCGGCCTTGCAGGCGTGATCATTCCTGTATAGTCCATACCTTTTATTCATATTAAATATATTGTTCCATCTTCTCCATTACATATCGGTGATTTTTGCTATATGATGAGTCAGTGTAGACAATGATGTGGTTTCCAAGTAAGATCTTGTAGATTAGGCGTCGTGACACAAAGGTAACATTATTTACGAAACCATTCCGGAAAATGTTACCCAGTTAGTGCACAATGTAGGTAAGAGCATATCCTAAAAATCGAGATGCATCAAACGATTGTTCCAAGTAGATAGGAGTGTTTAGAGCAGATTTCAGCCATTCCCTAAGGGCTCCGACTATGACTTGTGTATATCACAAGAAAAGATTAAAGTCGTCTCTACAAATTTTGTCACTGAGCGGTAACCAAACCCAAATCATATGAATTTATTGATATCACTGAAGGAAAGTGCAGACTTGGGACCATCTGTTATCAGATCTGAACTTGAAGCCATTGATGTGGATGACGACGAGTAGTATAACTAGATCACTACAATTAGCCTGACACCAATACAAACTGTTCACATCCAAAACCATTCTAACGAAGTTCAAAAGTATTTATTTCACAACAGGAACACCAATCTGGATAAACTCCCAGAAATCAATTTCATATCTAGAGTAAGGCAAACAAAAGTATATAAAACTGTGTTCGTTCCACACCTTGTACAACATCGACACCAATCTCTATAAACTAGTACCCTTCTCAAGAACGAGCAATAGCTGTCGCACCAACAGAATTACATATAAACAAACATCAAGGGTCACTGATGGTTTAGATAAAGAATGATCTTCAACATCTCTCGTTGCCGAAATTCAGGATATATTTCTCAGTAACCTCAAATTTTCTGAAATCTTCAGGCTGTACCTTGACAAACAGAGGAAGTGAGAATGTCTCAAGCAATGCTCCGTTAGTGAAAAAATCGAGGAGCTCTATTTAAATAAAACGTGGGCAGTATTAACAAAGTTAAAGAAACCGGGACCTGGTAGAACGCAGGGTTGCAAAAATGTCTCATAATACTAAGAGAATGAACTGAATTCCTCACCCGGTCACCAAGAATTCTGTTTCAGCTTGTGGAAATGTCGAGTTGCTGTTGACTATGATCACTATTACAGACCAATATCGTGCCAATTAGCAGGCTAAATCCCTCAGTAGGATAACTATTTGAAAGGCGGTTGTAGATTGTAGTTAGGATATATTTGTTGGTGATCTCGTGGTGTCGAAATAATACCGAGATCGTGCCAAAGTCTACAGGCGAGACCACCATGAGCACGTAAGTTCAAGGTCATATGTAACGGAAAACGCGTGTCTTTATTAAAATTTAACAGAACAGTACAGTAAAGTACACTGGTATAGTTGGTTATAACAATAAATGTATCCATTACACCAACCACGTTCTCTTCATAAAAGTAGATTACTTAAAGCTCTCCTTACATTACGAGTAATTACCAGAGGGAAGAAGGACTTCAATTACCTCCTTGTTTTTCAACTGAGACAGGACTAACTCGATCTGCTATAGTCCTGAGGCAATTCTTTCATTACCATCCAAAGTATCAGAAAGTCTGTTAGGTGACATTATGAAGGTGTTTAGAAACAAGGACAATTCCTATGGTAAAGCAAAAAATAAAGTCAGGAAAAGTACACCTTGCGCCCTAAACACCTCATTACCTTGAGGTAACTGAACAGATTCTTCGGGAAGAAAATTGTTTGTGTCTGTGCTATTTCTGGGTTTTGTCAAAGTGTGATACTCTGTCGCACCCAGGTCTACTGGTCAAGAAGGTTTCAACGAGGTTGACAGATTCATCTACCTTCCAGTAAAATAACTATGTGATATCGCTGATCGTCCCATACCCTATTTCTTATTTTGTCTTAAGGCAGGTAGATCGACAAAAGGGTTCGTTATCATGCTATTCAAGACCTAAATCTGCCTACATCTTCAAATCCACAGCACTGTTGCACTTCACCTCAAAAGAGATATCTCGTATTTTGCCCGGCATTATAGTGCTTTATCAGTATTAGTAACCCACTATAATACGTATCACCTTACTATATCCTCTCGTCTACCGTTTGTATATATTTGTTCTATTTACCCACTTTTCATGAAATAGTAAGTTTGATTATTTATTTACCTTACCCTGCCTTCAATTCTCTTCTCTCCGTTTCAATTCAAAAATATTTCACTTCACAAAAAATCGGTTTACTGACCTGTAAACTTATAGATTCTGGTTCTATAAACCCCAATACTCAATATTAAACTCAATCTTTTATTTTCAGGACATTTCAACTACAGAATGATTCTTAGATTTGTAAGGATTATTGCAACGATTGGCTATAATATTAACAACTGACGATAATGTGGCCAAAAAGAGTCAGTCGTTTTACTTCTAGCATGTCATAAGTGTATTGGATATTGGAAGCGCGTGTTTACCATTTCCAACCCTACGTCAAGGTCGGATGATTGGTTTCCATTGTTTGGTGGTCGAAAAACTTCTAGTTGACAAGTAATTAATTTATGAAACCCACTCTTACCTAATAAGCATAAGGCTTAATATCATCTGTTTACCACTATATGGATATATTGTGTAGGCTTTAATTTGGTTAAAGTACAATACACTGGCTAATTGGGAAACGCTGCCTAGCTATTCAGCGAGTAGCAATACAAAGTAATGAAATAAAAGCTTTAATAGTAATAGTTAACCCTCGCGAGTTCAATCCATCTTAGCAAAGAAAAAAAGCAAGTTTACATATGCACATACTTATTCCGATTGATTAACTAAAGACCGTCAGTTTATTGTACTTTAACTCTTAATTCCATAAATTAGCAAGTGCTAACCATAATCTTTCCGTTATCTCATCATGTAGGTGTTAAAAATCCGTGGTGCATTCATTGTTTTATAAGACAATGAGTTGTTATAACTCAAATTTATAATTATATTTAAATATGACCAACCAAAATTAAAGCGGTTATAAAATGAATCTCTGTATGTGAATTATTTAGGTTTTTCATCTAAAACTGGTGTTTATAAGATGAGAACGCTTTGTAGCGTTTACGTTTATGAATTTCTCTGAAATTTGATTAGTCCCTCCACTTACTTTATGCCATCATTTTTCCTATAAAGCGTATATAAAGGCTGAATAGTAGTTAATAAAGGCAGCCGTAGATTTTTCACGACGCTTTCAAAGGATCGTTGTCATTTGCAAGGTAGTAAGTATAGGGATTCCTTTCCTCCTACTTTGTTTCGCGCAGCCGGATAGTATCAATAAGTCTTACAGAGCATAGCTCGTATCCAACTCTCTGGGAAATTAGTTGGTTCGTAAATTATTTATAAAATGTAAAGGGAGCAAAATAACCGTTTCCTCCCCCAAAACTTTCATATTTTACCCGTACCTTATCTGATACCTAGAAGCATCAATGAGACGTCCAGCATAACCCAGTTGGACTATTCTGGCTGGGATATTTTTATTGAGTTCTTAGCGTGCTCTGCATGCCTTTTAGAGGGTCTTAGATTTAAATGTAATATTTAAGATTTATACCAAGGTAAATTGTGAGTAGACTTGATAAGATACACGAACTTATGTTTAAAGCCTAAGATAAATCCGATGTTGTTCAGCTATGCTATGTCATAAAGATATGTTAGAAAATTGGTATTTATTTCTATCTTATTTAAGGCATGATTACTTTTACACTAAAAATATCTTCATCTTAACCATAAATTTGCAAGTAACTAAACATTCATATAAAATTTCACTTCCTAATAATTTTCTGCATAAGAATTAGAGATCAGTCCCATGGTTACTTTAGTGTGTTTATTAAGGTTACTAGCTGTTACATGTCTTTATGATAAAATGTGTAAACTGTGGTTTCTTTCTTGTCACATCTTTCTAAAAGTGGTGGGAAATTAGTTGCCTAAACATCGTTTAAACTCACATCATTGTTGATCAGTCCCTCTTTAATGAGTTGTTTTCATTATTGAGTGTCATCCACGTATTTCCTCAGTTTAGCGTATAGTATGTGCTCATTTTACGCCGTTCATTTGTATTTGTTGTTTATGCTTCTGACAATGTTGCAAATAGTGATCTATTGTAATTAATTTGATAGCACATTCACATATCATTATGAACAAATGAGTTCATACTTCTAATAAGATTTAGTCATTTTATTAATGGGAGTTTCGGGTATTTTCCGATGTATTTTTTTGCTTATTTATTAGTCTGTTCACCGAAGTTTCATTCTGCGATAAAATTTTAATTAAAATTTTGACACTGATCAACATGACGGTTTTGTCATTATTCTGATTCTGAATAGTTTTTAGCGTTCAATAATATGTATGACTACCTAAGCTAAGGATATGAATACTACAATGTGCGTTAAGTTTAAAATCAACCAGATCGAAAAAATTACTGATCCAAGTTGACCAATCATTTATTTCGTGCTGTAAGTTTTTTTTACTCTCTCACATGAATTTTCATTTGGGACACATAAACTATTCACTTCACCATTATGTCTTGTTTTTTAATCATTCTCTTCACTAACAGTTAGTTCTAATTTCATAGAAAGATGATGAATTTTGCGGTAATGATTTGGTAGATCTGATGTATAAAGTACCGTATATTTAGCCAAATGTTAGCTTCATTTATCTTTATTTCTTTCATTACCAGGATTCGGAATCATTCAGATCAATGAATTCTCTTCTGTTGTTAAAATCGTCATAAGATTAATATTTTTGTTATGTAAATTTAACGACAATTGAACTTTCATTCAGTGGAATTCCAACACATGTCTATCGATGAACAATCATTTCCTTCTCCACCTGAAGATGATATCTTTGATATTTTTATTCATTGGTTCCTATTTCTAGCTGCGATTATTCAAATGTACTTCCTATTTTCTGTTATATTTTATTCCAAGCCAACCGTGTCGTCTAGTCAGTCTCGTGTAAATCGTTGTTATATGAAAAAATCTAAAAAGCATTTGTAGCAAGATCATTGATCATGTGAAATTAATATTTTACTCGTTCCATATATATATATATATAAAGTTTGTGTATCTACTGTAGGTATTATTTAACTTCATAGATGAACTTATAAAACTATCGCTTTCACTGTATTTATTTTTTTCTCTTTGTATATGTTTACTCTTAATGTCATGTTAACATCTTGCTTAAAATAAAAAATGTCATCATGAGACAATTTATTTTACTAACCATAAGATTTTTGGAGTTTTACTTCTTTAGGCATACAAAACTCAGTTGTCGTTTGTTATGTACTGCGGTCGTCTGATGCCGATATACATTCTTCTCATATACAATCCCAACCTATAATTTGAGTTATAAAACCAAGAGTGAATGGAAACTGTTGTTGACTAACTAGATTTTAAAGATTAATGTAAATACCTCAGAAAATTTAGTCAGATATTCGATTAATAGTATATACCTGTTTCCTTAAGAAGTCAAGCTAAGTCCTGACCAAAAACGTACATCCGTAAGCATCTCTCACCGTTTCTGCTTGAAATGATATGCCGAGTGTACCAATTTTCTTTCCTTGAAAATTGGGTTTGGCTTTTTGGGTTCAGTTGTATGGATGGAAGTTGAGGTAGATCATTAGTCAATCGATTCAATCCTCTCAATAGATGAATGTATGTCTTACTAATGTATTGTTTTCTTGCAAAATCAACTTAATATTTTATCACTTCCTTCGTCTGATAAGAATTTAACGTTTAGATTTCGTCCGCCAACATTTTTGAATACTAGGTTATGAGCTAGACTTAATGTAAAAGGTATAGTGATAGTACCTAATTACAGAGGCTTCAATAACTAATCCATCTTCGAACTTGTGACAGTCTGGTTGAAAATCAAGTCCTTAAACCAGTGAGTTACGACTGTCTCAATGTTTGACTGTATTTGAACTTTGTTGATTTTTATTTATTTATTTAAACACATAAATATTGGTACAACGAAGCACCAGATACATATGCGCTGCACGAATCTCATTTGATTTGTGTGAGGGCTGTGATACTGCCCAGGTGCTGGAACAGGTGGTTTTCTTAGGGGGCCACACCCGGAGCCTTTGACTTAACGATCCAATCCACAAGGCAGTGGAGCATCGTGAGGAGATGCAGTCCCATGGTAGCTGGTGACCAACGATTGGTTCATACGCCATTTGTTCCCTCAGGATCCCGGAGCCCATAAGCACTATTGGTTTGGAATGAGGGTTTTCCATCTCCCCTAGATGGACTTTTCGTGTCCACCAACCCGATCAAAGCGCTGGATATTCGCTTTTCGTCCTCTCAATTTCGTATAGAACACCCCTGGTGCGAGAAGGCAGTGAGTAGGACTTTTGTGGCAGAGGCTATATACGCGTGGTCATGTGACAGCATTTTGAGAGGGACAGTGGACTCTTCCCACTCTCGGCCGTACCAGGGCATTTGGGGGCAATAACAGCTTACTTCCATGAGCAATTAGGAGTGTTAGGTTTATAGTTAGATGAAAAATCTTACAGAATGCCTTCGCTCACAGAGTTCAGTCTTGAATTCCGGAATCGCTAAATCATCTGCTACACATGGTGTTTTGATTTTAACTCTTTCTGAGCAATGTGATCAGAATTGAGCTGTTGGTTATCCTACATTTCCCTTGTAAAAGCCATCCAGAATAATCCTTGAAGATACTTCAAGAAGTACTCGTTTTGTATCTGCAATTTAACCTGGCCTACAGAAGCAAGTAAACTCGGATCTACATTGATGTTACTGGCAGCGAGTTTTACTTTACCGTTCAAGAATCAGAGGCCATCTGGTAAAAACAACGTGAGGCTTAGGCAAACAATGTTTTCCCTAAAGATTTCGGAAGTCAGTTTCTCAGAACTTCTGATCCAATACTTTTTAAACATCACTGTCCATGAAGAAACTCTTCTTTGGTACTGTGGGTGATCTTTTAAGTTGCATTTTTGGTCTCAGATTTTTATTTGTGAACCTGGCTGATTATATTTTGATTCCATTGTAAAATGGTGACACTTTTTAAACTCATACAAGATGACAATGAGGTCTTTATTATCGTCATAAATGATTAACGTATGATCTATCTATTTCTTATATAAATGGATGTTATCGGTTGGTGATCGAATTATTGTATCTTACAGTTTGACAATTAAACATCCAGCCAGAATAGGTCCTAGCGATGACTCCATCAATTCGTTTTTAGAATTATATCAAATCTAAGTTATACGTTAAAAGGACATTTTACGAGTATTTCCTCTTATTAGTGCTTCGGAAAATCAATATAGAGCTGTGAAGATTTCTTTTGATTATATAAATGTTCATTTAACCATAGAATACAGAAAAGGTGACCAGCACAAAAGAATGCTATCTAGTAACTAAGCTTTACCATAGTAGCCATGAAGTAAAACAAACCAGGAGCCTCCAAGATACTGACCAGACAGTCACGTCTTTGAACTTAGGTGTTCCAACATCAGTCTGGTATCCAGGGCATCACTGAATGGGATCACAACACAACCTATCTTCTTCCTCACCTTTAATTTTCAGTACCAATTAAATGTTTCACTTAAATTATTAGTTGATTGATCTCGATCTAATTAGTAGACATTATTTTCATTGAAGCTAAATACTCAAGAAGGTTAATCAAGAGTTTCGGTAAAGTTCTCAGTATGAAACAAAACGCGATAATTACAGAAATATTTAATGGGAAAGAATAGGCATTTATTATTCACTGTTTTCACCATTTAACAATGTTTTACAGTTCTTTCAAGATTGACTTCAGTTGGATATATTTTTCGATAAATAAAATAGGTTATTCAAACTTTATGTAATTACTTTTCTGAATAAAAGTATCTGAAGGATTAACGTCATCATTTCTCTAAGAAGAAATACCACGTATATTCAACGACAAACTTACGTAACATTGATCAAACTAGGCCAGATATTAGGATAGGATGCGTTAACCAGATATTTTCTTGTATCCAGTTCATTTAGTTAAATTATTTCGATTGCTGCGAATATCTAGTGAATTTGGAGTTGTTTTTTTATCCTTGTGCTCAAAATAATAAGTTTATTGGCATGAACTACGCAACATTGAAGTATTAATTTAGAAGTACTAATATGATATCACCTCACTGAGTAGTTGCCAATATTATGTTCATCTAGTCCTTACTGCTGATCGGATTCAATAGATCAAGATGTAATGTTGGTACCAGTCTCACTGATTTAATATCTCCTATTCTATGTTAGCTGGTTAGAAGTAGCCAGCAGGAAACCTTGAACTAAGGTTTTGTGGCAAGTGACGCTCGTCAGTGGGGATTACTCTAAATCTTAAGGGGATTGGCGCGTCTTGTAGGGTTTTAACTCGTGTCACTCAGCTTCACAGTTTAAACCGTTACCACTGAGTTCTTGAGACGGCGACTGACAGGGTTTTCTACTGACTCCGTCCAACCATCTTACTAAATATTGTCTGTATTCCTAATGAATACTTGGGTAAGTTAGATCAGTGAAACCGATATTAATTGGTATTGATATTTGTTTAAGTATTCAATTCTGAGTCACATTATTCATATAAGGACTTATGATACCATCAGACTGACTGAATCAAACAAAACTGTATGGCTAAGGTTATCAGTAGCGCTTTCATGTTCACTAAGTGTGTAGTAATAATAAGTTTTGGTTATACTTTTGTTTATTTGGTGTATGAGTGTCATCTTCATTAATAATTCCGTTTCAAGCCTAAACGTTTATCATATTCATGTTTTTATTCGGTATTTGCGGGTTGCGCTACGCTGAACATGTTCAAACCACGCAGTTACAGATAACTCCGATTACTTGGACTCAAATCTCTAGTGAAAATTATACTACAATGTGCAGTTCTTATATACTTAAAGAGGGAAAAGAATCAGAAATTGCCAGCTATTATACTTTTAGTGAACATGCGAGCGTTGTGGATAATTTCAGTCAAACTACAAATCTGTATAAACTTAATGTGGTTGGAAGTGAATTCCAACCTGTGACCAAGTGGTTGAAATCTGAATACTTCAATCAAAATACCTACTGTCATTTGGTTAGCATAGAATATTGTAGATTATTTTTGTTAATCGAGTTGTCTGAATGTAATTTTCAAACTCGAACTGCATTGTTAGTTACAGAAATAATGATTAATTCATGTTCCCATTAGTTTGTAGTTATCCGTTATCTATTACTAATTTGAATATTATTCATCAAAAATATATATCCTAATACTCCATTTGTCAGTTTTTATGTCTTTGTACATTTGACATTTAGTGTACTGTCTTTTTGTTATAACTTGTGACCGAGTGGATAGCCTGTTAAATGTATAACGTCATAAGACCGCCAATCAGAGGGCAACGAATTATCGATTGGAACAGTGACACACGAAACCGTACGAACAGTCTAGAATGCTTATCGTTCCTGCTTCCGCCTAGCCCAGCCAATTAAGTCTAGAACAGCCTCTGCGATATGAATCCTTGTATTTCAAACATACTTAGTTTATATACCAATCAAACTGACCACATCGCACCATAAAATAGAAAATAACATGTGTACAAGATTTAGCCAAATGTGGCTGTAAATAGGGGGAACAGTAATTAATAGACTGAGTGTAATTCATGAATGGTAAATTGTATAACAATAGTTTATAGTTTAAAATAAAGCTTATAATAAGGGGGACATAAATATGAATAGTTTAGTTATTTAACAATTATACGATAAAAAAATATATGCACAATATTGGACCTATCAGTTTCACGCGCGAGCACTTAACCTCTAGACCACTGAGCCGATATCCAACGGTGTTAATGTCTAACTTCAACCAATCCACGAAATTGAGCAACCATTTCACCAATTGTCTTCAATGAGTTGACATCTCCCAACAGACCTAGTTGAACTCCATTGGTTACTGCTCCTCACTAGAACTCCAGGAAATACCTCATATAGCCAGTCACTAATCTTTATCTGTTAACTCCTCAGATATTTTTTTAATATGTTCGATCATTTTGTTTGTTTGTTTTTTTCTTTCACTTGTAAACAATGAACATACCTATCATTAAGTTGATTTTATACAAATTAGATGTTATATTGACTATTTACCCTTATTTATTGACATTTTATTTATTTTATTAAGATTTAATCATAGTATTCAACAAGTTGTTTATCATTTCTTTATATGATTATATGAATATTCCAGTTGATTGATAACAAACATAGACACAATTCATGTCTTTCATTAGTCCCTTCATCAAAGCTTTATTCATCATTTAACTTCGAAATTGATCTAATTTAAGGTTAGATTGTTTGTTTGTTTGTTTGTTTTCTTTTTACACATGACCAATTTAAGTTACATGTCAACACAATCATTGTTGATTTCACTGGGAAAAAACAAAAAAAATTTGTTTAACTAGGGAGGAAGGGATAGTAATAAAATCGATTAAATCCACACAAAAAAAAAACATTAATCATATGGTGAAAATTTATTGAATTTCTTTTTTATATAGTTGAGATCATGAGTCGATTGAAGCTACTAGACCACCATGGAAAACCTAACTTCAATTGACTGATGTTCTAAACTATATAAAATTACTAAAATCTCCACAGAACCCCCCCCTTCTGATAAATTTTTTTTTGTTTTTCATCAACTTATTATTTAAATGATTGTTTTCACTGAATCTAGAAAAGGTAACTAAAATAACTACTTACTATATGGTATATAGATCATTTAATAGCTGATATGATTTTAAAGGTAAAGTTTGAATGTAATTTCTTTGAGAACAATCAGTTGTCAAACCAATTGAATATGAATCTTTTATTTTTATTGTGATTCAGTTTCTTTGAAGTTTTTCATCGTTACTAAAGTTGAGGAGATATATATATATAATTCAATACAAACTGAATCGTACTTACGCATGACTTGATAATCTATTTTTAATAATATAATACTTACTGTAAGTAAAGATGGATAGTGGCTAATAGTGGAATCCAGGATGCGCGTTTCGTCCTATTTGGGACTCGTCAGTTGGATGTACCTGCATTCCAGAGTTGATGTTCACTCTGGGACTCGAACGCAGTATCTTTCGGTTCAAACGCCATCGCGTTATCCACTCAGCTACTGAATCCTGATAGCCACTTGATTGTACAATTGAGTGAAGTTTAAATTCACTTGGTACTATTGGTTTGAATCTTCCCATTGATGTTTAGGACTGCAGTTGATCAATCTCTTATTGGCATATATGCATACTGTGAGTATTGCCTCGATATAACCTTAAATCACAAGTATTATAAGCAAGATGGATAGTGGGCTAGCAGTACTTACTGTGTTATTTTGAATGAATCTTTAAAACTAGATGTTGATAATCAAGCAATTACATTGTGTTATAATCAACTACTCATATAACACAATCTTCCTATCAGCTTAGTAGAGATTTAGAAGTTACATTCTGTTTAACCTCTTTAATCAGTTAAATATATTACTTGTACTATTTTATAATAGTAGTGAAGATACCACAGGTATTGTAGTTTGACAACACTTTACCAGTAGCACCTATAATCGAATCGCGCCCACCCAGTAAAATCAAAAGTCAGAAGTGAGGAGGTTGGAAGATATATTTGATGGGTTATCAATATATCGAGAAGTGACTGATCTAATCTGGCTAATGATCGTAGGAGATGTTGCGCACGCCGTTCTAAAACGTAATCTGGTGCAGATTCATGACTGAGCGACTTCAACTAAATAGGTCCACTAAAACTAATGTGGTCAGCATCCAATGTCGAACACTTACAGAGCTATTGATTTTGGGGATTTATTAACAGCTACAGTAGGATCAAACTCATGAACAAACAAACTATCAATGGAAAATGATTTGGATATGTTTACATGTTCGACTAATTAAAAGATAACAATTGTTTGATAAATGCAAGTTTATGGGTCAATTCATTAATACATATCAATTTTCCACTAGCTTTGATAGTAAGAAAATCAACAGTAGAAAGTTTTTGTTCATCACCAAATTGTCTATGGTATTGCATTAAGATGGTAATTCAGGTAGGATACTTAGTTGTATAAAACTGTTATATCCCGTGGAGATTTATGAATGGTAACTTTGAGAACTGTTTATGGACCAATATGATACGTATATTTCCTATTGTATAATTCTTGATTAACCAAACTATTCATATTCATGTTCCTTTTATTATGAGCTTTATTTTGACCCATAGACTATTACTGTACGATTTACCATTCCTGAGTTATACACGGTCTTTAATTACTGTTCCCTCTACTCACAGCCACATTTGGCCAAGTCTTGTACAAATATTATTTTTTATTTTATGGTACAGTGTGGTCTGTTTGTTTGGTATATAAACTCAGTATGTTTGAGAATCATGATCCATATTGCAGAGACTGTTATTGGTGTTCTGGACTTAACTGTCTGGGCTAGGCAGATAGCAGGACTGATAAGTACTCAAGACTGCTCGTACAGGTTTTGTGTGTCACTGTTTCAATCGATAATCCACTCCTCTCTGATTGGCGGTCTTATCACGTCGTATATTAAATAGGGCACGCACTCACACGATATAACCGAAACTATTCCCCATCTTTCTTTCAGCTTATGCTTATACCAGCCAGCATCCAATTTCGGAGCAGACAGTGTCTGGATATACTTATTATATGTACAGACCACCTCAGTCGATGATGATTTAAAGAACTTATCGACCAATTCGTTATCTTTCCCTAATATCTTCTATCTAACCGTAACATTGTTCACTCGATAATCCTAACATAAGCAAGCAGTGTATCAAAGACATCTATAATCGAATAATAGAAATCTACTATTCTCCTCTGCTTTTAAGGGTCATGCTTCTCGGCCACAAATGAAGACAGAGTTAACTACTGAGCAGTATATTCGCTTCTTCGTTGTCAGACAGACGAGTTAGTAATCATAATTGCCATCACTTTATCACTTTGTGTTTGTTGGTGGTTCAAAGGAATCAATAAGAAGCTCTTAAGCTTTTTTCTAATTGACGCTTGTCAGCAGGGCGTTTCTTTTATTTTGAACTGACTGATTTCTTCTATGGAATTGGAACGTACAAAACTCAGTATCACCGTCAGAGACGTTATCACATATCTTTTCAGTCTAAGGAGTATCAGCTAACTTGAAACTTAAGTGCAGAAAATCTTGTCAATCATTTTAATCCATCAACCCATGTGAAAACATAGTTCTTGTGATTTTGAGTTACTTTAACTTGTGTTTACATTGTAAGTTCATAAGTACAAGGGGTTTTGTGGAAATTAAGTATTTTCATAGTTGAAATCATGATTCAATTGAAGCTAGACCACCAGGGAAAACCTGGAAGCACTGGACGGCCAATTCGTCCTATTGTGGGACTTCTCAGCAGTATGCATTCACGACCTCGCCTCGCGAGATCCGAACCCAGGACCTACTATGAAAATGTTAAATCTCCACACACACACACACAAGGTACATTATCCATAATTCCAGATGAACAATGATTAATTTCTTCGAATTAGAGCATTAGCACACTTAGTCTATCACATTGAACAATAACAATGTTACCGGAAGTTGTTTAAATGTCTTTTGAAGTTAAGTAATAGAATATTCTTATTCAGATCATTCATTATTAAACCCTTATATTAGATCTAATTTTCATCTAGACACATTTATCATTGAAGATAACTGATCATTCTTAACCTCAGTTATAGAAAGAGTTATTGAATCTCATAGTCAAACAGTAGATAATAAATTTTATCTGATTCATAATATTATTCACTTTAAAGAAGTGGGCGGAAATGAAAAAATTCTGTTGGAAGAGATTGGAAAAGTTTAATAAATAAAAGATTGGGAACTTATACTGGATATTTTTTGTTTAAATCATCAAATTGTGGACAGCAGTGGAATCCAGAACACGTTTTTGTCCTGCAACAGTCTCTTCAGATAAATGTAACACCATCCCACAACTGATGTAAACAATAGTACTCAAACCTGAAACTCTTTACTTTAAACCTTTACCAATAATGATAAAAACATTATACCTATTGAATGAGTGAGTAGTTATTCAGGTTAAGAAGCTCAGGCTATAACACGTTGCCGTTTAAAGCACGAAATACTGGACTCCAGAGCCAATGTAAAAATTAACAGTAGGAGGTAGGAAAACCCAGTTGACGAGTCATAACTAGGACGTTTACTTAATGTCTTTTTACAGCAATATTAACAAAGTATTCTATTTAGTGAATAGGTGTTTAAAAAAGATATTAGATAACTCTGGTTCAATTTCTTATAGTGTAAATTTTTTCTTTGAACTTTGACCAACATTTCATATCAACAGTTAAATCTGTTTGAACACAAAATATCTCATGTTATCTAAATAAAAAGACAATAATCATTCACTTAATTATTAATGAGTTTATGAGTGTAGAATTTGATTGGATATATATCATCTTAAAGAGACCTCCAGTCGAAAAATCATAGTGTGTTACAAACTGGTAGGTCCTGGGTTCGAATCTCGTGAGGCGGGATCGTGGATGCACACTACTGAGGAGTCCCGCAATAGGACGAAACTGCCATCCAGTTCTTCCAGGTTTTCCACGGTGGTCTAGCTTCAATTGACTCATGATTTCAAGGATATATAAAAATGTTACAGAAATGTTGAAAATGTAGGAATGGATGTTTTAATGTTGAATAAGTAAATACATCTATAAGTCTACTGATTATACTATATTCAATTCGACTAATTAACTACTAAATACACATAGGAATTTTGTTCATATTTTGTCTTCTATTGATTCAGTTTATCAGTATTTACTACCTTATAATTCTTAACAAAAAACCCCCTGAAATATTCGTAGTAAATCAACTTATCTCCAAATGGTCGAAATTTGTCCATTTTGAGTAAATTATATACACATCACCATCATGTAACTAATTTAGTGAAATCCTATGTAGTTAATGTAATACCTAAAAAACAATTAACCTATGGATAGAGCCTATAAGTTTATGTTGAACAACTGTACTTATGTGGTGTATGCTACTTATGTCGACAGACATAAGTTAATGTCTAACTTCAACCGATCCATGATATCGCGCGATCATTCTCGGAGTCCTAGTGAGAAGCCGTGTCCAGTGGAGTTAGTCCATGTCAGGAAGAGATATGTATCTACCTCAGACAATGGAAGATGGTTGCTTAACTTCGTGAATTGATTGAAGTTACACATTAACACCCTTGGATGCCTGCTCAGTGGTTAGGGTTCCTAGGTTTGAATCCCGTGGGGTGGGTTCGTTGATGAGCACTGCTGATGAGTCCCGCGATAGGACGAAACTGCCATCCACTGCTTCCAGGTTTTCAATGATTGTCTATCTTGTGTAAACTGATGAATTCAACTATTAAACATATTAGTCATGAGATACTTTTTAACAAACTGAATTAAGTGGATGATTAAAACAATATTTTCAGCGTATATACTGTAACCTCAGCGAAATGAATAATCCCGTGTAATTTACATTTAAGATGTATTGTCAAATCAAGAAACCTACTTTAAGTCAAGTCACATAAACATTGTTCACTGAATGGTACATAAATCAGAAAGTAGCTTACTAGTTTAAGTAAACTTAATATTCAATTATTGCTACAGATTTACATATGGAAATCATGGAATAATTATTTAATTAAACTTATAAATTTAAACTTTCCATTATAGTAAAACTTGGGTAACTAATATCGTCTAAAAGAGAAAATTTCTTCGCTGAACGCCCATAATTTTTTTCTACTTATCATAAAGCTTAAAAACTAATTTCCTTGATATTTTGCAGTGATGTTTGCTACCTTATTTAATTGTGCAGTTTTTACATAGCAACACAAAGTATAATAATCATTCTTGGTAAACCTCAAATTTAAAACCGTTATAATACTGCAATTCATCATGCAATTTTAGTATACCTCTGTCATCCATCATCATCATCATCAAAATTGTATTGTAAATCGAATGTTATTTGTTCATAATCCATTATTCTACTCAAAAATTAAAGAGAGTATGTAATTTTTTCAAAAAGAAATCTGTATCTTTCTGCCTAATACAAGGTTTTCCAATCTTTACATGAACATATTTGTTTCATTTTGTATGTGAAATACAAAGATTACGGAGGTTTAAGTCAATCTCACTGATTGATGAATGAGAAGAAACTACTGGTCAATTTCTTAATTCTCACCAATTTATGTCGATTAAAGTGTGTTGTGACAAGTAATCTAAATAATAACTCATACTCTATGTTTGTAATGACAAATCGTCGTAAATAATCTGAAGGACATCCTAGAGCTAAGCTTTAATCGTCTTCAAGGTCTAGACAAATATGATATATATCTATTACAATATGTCGATTTACTGTGAAAATATCAATATTACTGAAGAGCAGAGGTAATTTCGGTTAATTTGGAACAGCACTGTGTGAGTTTGGATCCTAAATAGGAACATAACTACGCTCAAGATACCATATATATGTGCCCTCAAATGCCCTTGTACGGCGAAGAGTGGTAAGAGTCCGCTCTACCACTCGAAATGCTCTCACATGGCCAAGCATATATATCGTCTATATCATGGAAGTCCTACTCACTGCCTTCTCGTGGCGGAGGTGTTGTTCACAAAAGTGAGAGGACGAAAAGCGAATGTCCGGCGCTTTAACCGGGTTGGTGGACACGGAAAGTTCACCTAGGGGAGTTGGAAAACCCTGATTCCAAACCAATGGTGTTTATGGGATCCAGTATCCTGAAGGAATAAATAGTGTATGAATCAATCGTTGATCACCGGATACCATGGAACCGCATCTCCTCACAATGCTCCACTGCCTTGTGGATCAGACCTTTAGGTCAAAGGCTTCGGGTGTGGCCCCTTAAGAAAACCACCTGTTTCAGTTTGGACACCTGGACAGTGTCACAACCCTCACATAAATCAAATGAGATTTGTGTGGTGCATATATATCTGGTGTCTCCTTGTACCAATATTTGTGTTCAAATAAATAAAATAAACGAGATACCATATATATATGCCTTGGTGACAAAAGTTAGGTAGCTTAATATCTAAAATCAGACATTCCTGTCGATCACTTACAACAGTAAAATAATAGCATTTGTGATAATGAATACTCATTAATAAACTGATGGAACTGTATATTAATGTATACTATACATCAATCTACTTCTAAACAGAGAAAACTATCGATTCAATGTGAAAAAAATAAAGAAGTCTAACTGAAACTAATTACCAATTATTCTTCAACTGATGTTAATCAACTATGAAAACTTGACTATACAATATCAGTAATAGTAAAATTTACATGATTAAAGTAAACAAAGAAGGCAAATTTATTTGAATAAATCTATTTTTATTTGTGTATACAATTCAAAAAATTAAAAAAAAAAATAAATCAAATCAATCAGAAAAATCGATAGATAGATAGATAGATCAATAAATCAATACAAAGTTGATAATCAAAAATTAAAAAATCTATACAATTAAGATATTTGATGATGCCACATTATTAAAATCCAGCTTTTATCTTGTGTATAGAGAGGAAGTACATTTTCTTACTTATTATACATACTACATTTCATTATATTCAAAGAAGGTAGGAAGATAAGCTAATATAAAATATCGATCATATCAATATTAAAAATCAATTTGACATATCATTCGATGAATCAATAAAAGTTAAAATAATTGATTGATTATTATGAAATAATTTTTGTAAATTATAAATATTTAATTGTTTACAATGAATTCCATTAATTTGAATAATTTCATCACCAATATGTAATTGATTATTTTGTTTTAATTTTTCTGATAAACGTGTAATACGATAACCTGGAAAAGAGAAAAAAAACGAGGAGAAAATGTGAAATAACTAGGTAACAACAAAATTTATATAAAATTTTCATATTTGAAATCATGGGTCAATTGAAGCTAGAACATCATGGAAAACCTGGAAGCACTGGACAGCCGTTTCGTTTTATTGCGGAACTCCTCAACAGTGCGCATCCACGATCCCGCCTCATGAGACTCGAACCCAGGACCTACCAGTCTCGCGCCAGAGCATTAAACCTCTAGACCACTGAGCCATCATACAATGGTGTTAATGTCTAGCTTCAACCAATCCACGTGCATGCGCACTGCTGAAGAGCCCCACAATAGGACGAAACAGCTGTCCAGTGCTTCCAAGTTTTCCATGGTGGTCTAGCTTCAATTAACTCATGATTTCAACTATGAAAATACTGAAATCTCTACAAAACCCCTTCTGGTTATACATTATAATAATGACACATCACTGTTTATCTATTTTAAAGATTTGATAACCGGATATAATTGTTTATTTTATATAAGAATTACAAAACATCGAAATTATTGGAAACTACTGATAATGAAAATAGTAACGGAAAACTACAAATGGAATCATATTTTTATTCATTGACAGTAATACTCGCTCGCATTAATACTTCAAATGATATTGTGGTGAACAAGTAAAGGGGGAGACAATCGAATGTGTTTTAGCACAAAATTACAGACTATCTCACTAAAATTTGACAACCATATAGTAAACAGTTAATTTGGAAACTATTAATCAATTGACTCAATCTTGACCATTCCTTCTGTAAATATCAGTTTATCGTCTTTGATTAATATTGTTCATGCACTTGCATACGAATTGCGCTTCATTCCCGTTCTTTCGTTATTGATCTTCTACTGAAATACATCTAATGCCCGACCGTCGTTACATACTACTTATGTGGATATAAATAACCCACACCACAATATTAAAACTATTTATTACTTTTACCATTCTCTACATTTTGCAAATGCATTCATTCTACCTAACGTTATATATCTAACAGATTATTGATATCTATTGTTTCAAAATTCAGTTCAGTGAGTTTTGTCAATAAATCAAAATGATTTCATTCATCTATGTCTTACCTTGTTCTGATTTGATTACAAATAAACCAAATGACTCATCAAATTCACGTCGTGACAATATGACATATCGAACAGTTGGTACACATTGACAACTATCATCCGAAACTATCATTTCACCATTCTTTTCAACTGAGATTTTATTTAATTCATATGAGTATTCTGTTGTGAATGAAGTATTTCGTAGTGAATCAGAATGAGGCAAGTGTTCGGTGTGTCGCTTGAATGAGTTCGACTTAGAGATGAATGGTTGATTTGAGTGATCAACATTGTGATATGAACTGTTTGAAGTAAGTGATATATTGGGATTAGAATATTTCATTACTTTGCAAATATTACTGATCGTTTGTTGTGCAGACTTCCTGATTCCTCGAAATATACTAGAACTCTGTTGAAGTGCTGTTTTCAAAAGTGGATTTTGCGCATGCACACTATCGTTCTCACTGTTTAGATATTCAGTCGAAGATTGTACAGAACTCACACTTCCAGTACTAAAACGACGAGAGAATTGCTTTGACGCTACTTTATTCCATCTCCTACTTTTCAAAGGAAGACTTTGTCGTTTGGCTGAAGGAACTGAGGAAGTTGATATAGATGGTGATGATGGTATTGAGGAGGTGGTGATGAGAAGTGAACCACTCGACTGAATTCCACACGTGCATATAGTCGTATTTTTCACTGCATCTGATGACTGATAGATATATCTAACGAGTGGACAAATTGAAAAAAATACAATTAAATAATATAAGGTGAGCTTATCTGCATGATCAGCTTAATATGAAATTCATCTAAGAAAGGATGAATGAACATGTCATTTATTGTGAGTGACTGATAATGTATCTAACTGGTCATTTGATATGTCAATGATTATCACCTATCGGAGCGAGTTCGAACTATTTCATAATCAACTAATTAAACACTACATTGAGTTTTATTTCGTTTAATGGATGAAACAAATGCTGACAATCAAACAGTGCATCCTGAAATTGACCAGTCACCAAGTTTAGCAGAAATCAAATTCAAATGTATCTACTGGGCACATGAAGTAAGTAAAGTGACTTTTCAAGAATTCCATTGTGGATGGTCATATCAGTTGATGTTTTGTTGAAAATATTAGTCAGCAATGAATTCATATGTTCATATATTAAACGCACGAATAAACACTGTCCAGTACATCCTATATTCATATTAAAGGGAACATTATTATTTTCACTATCAACTCACTCAGAAACTATCTTTGGTAATCCTACATTTATTATATCACTATTGTCTTCGATATAGAATTCTTGTGTAATTGACCACTACATCATTCTCCACTGTTGCAACATCATCATAACTCGACTGAGTTGGGAAGAGAATATCAATCGTTCCACAATGAACAGGATTCACTTGAATTCATCTACTCGAAATCTCTCATGTTCACAATAACAAATTCTGTGAAAAATAATTCAGTTCACATCTATCACCACTGATTATTACTTTCCATCATTCTACTACCATCACTACATGAAATATTAGATGAGAAATGATAGGTGAGAGAGAACATGACGTAATCAACTACAAACAACTTGTGTCAATTATTTTCAAACTTGTAGATCGTCTAATCAAATCGGTGGTAATTAAACCAGTGAAGTGGTGGTCTAGTGAAGAGCATTGCGTCTCCCTCATATTGTTATCAGGTCCTCGTTAAATTCCATTTCAAAATAACCAATATTCTCTATGAGTGAAGTGTGCTTGTCAGTGATTATAATAACAGTGATAATAACAGTTAGAGAGACTTGTTGTATGCAAAATTCTTACAATGTCTATAATGATTAAGTAGTGACAGAGTTAGAAACTTTTCAAACAATGATAATGTTAATGAAGCTTATTATATTAAGAACAACCATAATGCCGATCAAATCTCATGTATAATCAAGGAAATGAATGTGTTTTATAACAAATAACAAACAAACAAACGAAGTGTAGTAATGAGAAGGTAGTCTATTCGTGAAGAAAACAATATGGAACATGTTTCAAATTATATTGTCGGAGAGTTTGTTCAAGAGAACCACTACACAAATTGTGATAATCTTTCGGATGTGTTGAGTTGTTGATTCTCTTAGATGGGACTTTATTCACTCGTTTCCCAACAAATTGAAATAATGCATTTCTCCATATATTAGAAAAATAAGTAAATTTTGTGAAAAAATCGATTCGACAATCAGTGCTTATTTGGATGTCAATAATGTGTTCTGGGAGAATTTTCGTGGATAAAATCTCTAGGACACATAAATTTATGGAAAATATGTCATGTGACTTCAACAACAATGTTTATCAATAATATAAATCACTAAAAATATCTTAATGCTAGACAGCTCCACACATGTAGTAAGATATCTTACCTGTTTTCATAGTTAGTTCTTTGTACTTTACAGAATTCATCAGTACATGATCGTTTTACCGTAGTTTGTAAAGCTTTAAGGAAAGAAGATTCATCGAATACTGTACGTTAGAAACAGTAAAATGAAGTAGATGATTTTATAAATTGTCACATTTATCAAGGTTTGTTGACTTACGTCTATCATATTTTAAATACTGTTCATTCGATCTAGATAATGCTGCATCCTCGATACTGGATCGTCTTTTCATACCAGGAACGGTACAAATTTTAGTTCTTTTACATGTAGAATATTGATATTCTGTAGATGTAACCGGAATATTCTGCGCAATTTTAGATTCTAACAAACGATTTTTAGCCTGATTCCAGATTTTTGCTTCTTCATGACATGAATTATTTCGAATAACAATTGGTTGATTTTTCTCTCCTGTGATCTTAACAAAACTGAAGAAATATGCATCATAAAAGTTTGCGATATAAAGCGTATTACCTTTGATAACTGTTAAATAGCTAGAAATCATTTAATATAAGGACATAAAACAATATAACTTAACCTTTGGATTCACTTAGTATTGTTTGTTTGAATCTTCCCATTGATGCTTAGGACTGCAACTGGTCAGTCTCTTATTGGCATATGTGCATACTGTGCGTATTGCCTCGATATATCCGTAATTCACAAGCATTATAAGAAAAGATGGATAGTGGTTAGTAGTGGAATCCAGGACGCGCGTTTCGTCCTATATGGGACTCGTCAGATGGATGTACCTGCATCTTTCGATTCAAACGCCATCGCGTTATCCACTCAGCTACTGAGTTCTTAACCTTTGTTAGGAATATTCACTGAATTCCTATTTCTTTTAGCCATCATTATTTCATTGTTCTAACCATTTATCAACTCACATTGTTTCGAACTCCATTTATATTATGATCTTAATATAACTCATTAATTAAATCTATATTTTTACAATAAAATGAAGCATAGCAGCCAGTCAGCTACAACATAGGATAAGTCATATATATATATATATATATATATATATATATATATATATATATCGGTCCAAGTTGCGATACCTCATTAGCACAACAAGATGAACACTGAATTCATAGAAGTAGTAATTTGAATGGTGGTAAAATACAAAAAAAGAAAGATTGCATGCCAACATATTCTTTAATGGAGACCGTTTATACTAACATCTGATGTGACATTAAATATAAAAATCATGTATGGATTTCAAAGAACTTAACAATAAAATGATCATCATTTGAACTCTTATCCAATACGATAAATTACGAAAGTTTTATATGGTTAAGATCGCGAGTCAATTGAAGCTAGACCACCATGGAAAACCTGGAAGCACTGCACGGCCGTTTCGTCCTATTTTGGGACTCCTCAGCAGTGCGCATCCACGATCACCATAAAACTATTTCTGTATCCATCATCAGAACATTTGCAAAGATTTAGTGAATGATAAATATACAATTATGTAATGATATAGTAGTACATCGTTTATTAAATGAGTGATACATTTTCTTATTAGATTTCGATTAATTAGTCGTTTATATTATTATCGATTTGATTTTTGTAAGTATTTCAACACTATTTGATACTTTTTGGTAAATAATGTCTTTCATAATATCATAATATACAGAAATAACTACTGAACAACAAACTGGTGTAGAGAGTCTATCACTTATTGTACTACTGTAACTTGTATTACATAACCAAAAATGAATTACAAACCCTCAACGATATAGGTTCAGATGTCATTCTTTTAAATGAATTGGGCTCTCTATTGTAATACTGTTTAACAACCATGTGATGTGTTAAATGATCAGCATTACTGCGGTTAGGTAGGATGCATTGATATATTATAGAGTTTAATAATTATTAAATCTAATCACTCATCAACACCATTCCCATTAAGGGGTAAACTGTAGTTTATCCGACTTCAATAGGTAAAACGTCGAAGAAAGTATAAGTACACTTACTCTCCAGATTCACATATATTATTGTTCTTTGCATTATGTAATGAATGTCTAGCTTTTATTGGTTGTCTCACTGTTGGCATCATTCGATTCAATAAACTTTGTCTTCTGGGTTTAAATACATCTTGACATTTATTCTTCTCTTTTTCTAACAGACTTTCATATGGTAAAATTGGGTATCGTTTCAACAATTCTTTTGCACTGTAATCATTAACAACCGGAGTCTTATCAACACAAGTAGGACGAATTTTGTCTGCGCCAACATCGAGATCATTTTCGCAGGACAAATTACAATTGTTGACTTTTCTATACTTTAAATGTAGTAGCCCCATACATGGAGTTAGGGGATACCGATGTAGCATCTGTGGTTGGTTTGCCAAATCCGAACAATTTTTTTGATTGTCAGGTACAATGCAACAATTAGCTGTTTTCTTCTCACTACCAGTAAAATCTACATTATTTTCGATAGTCATTTCACCAAGAATATTTCACCTAAATGTAACGAATATAAATTAACAATGGATTATATCAACTGAATACACAATCAGTAATCTGATTGACAATTATTTGCTTATTCATATAATATCTCCATAGTAAATGTAGGTGATGATTCTATTTTCGATATCATTCTTATTACATAAAGCAAAATTGTTCTGCAGGTAATATCGGTGAGACTATTGTGAGGTATCTTGAATAAAAGGAAGCTGATTATATCAATACTCATATATAATACAAGTGTATGGAAATGTCTAAGCCTTAGTGAAGTAATCCAGATCACGGATTAAATAGCCCCCCAAATGCCCTGGTACGGCCGAGAGTGGGGAGAGTCCGCTCTCCCTCTCCAAATGCTTTCACATGGCCACGTGTATGTATCCTCTGTCAAGGAAGTCCTACTCACTGCCTTCTCGTGGCAGGGGTGTTCTTTACGAAATTAAGAGGACGAGAAGCGAATATCTGGCGCTTTAAAAGGGTTGATGGACACGAAAAGTTCACCTAGGGGAGTTGGAAAACCCTGATTCCAAACCAATGGTGTTTATGGGCTGGCTCCAGTATCCTGAAGGAACAAATGGCGTATGAATCAATCGTTGGTCACCGGATACCATGGAACTGCATCTCCTCACAATGCTCCACTGCCTTATGGATCAGACCCTTAGGTCAAAGGCTCCGGGTGTGGCCCCTTAAGAAAACTACCTGTTTCAGTTTGGGCACCTGGACAGTATCATAGCCCTCACATAAATCAAATGAGATTTGTGTGGCGCATATATATATGGTGTCTCCTTGTACCAATATTTATGTGTTTAAATAAATAAATAAAATATGTATATAAATTGTTTATCACAAGAATTAAGGTGCCAGTAAGATAATAAAAACTGAGAAATAATTAGTTGTCTATTGTCTTCTAATACAGAGGTTCAGACATCTTCTGGACTATTTGATCTTAAATTATAATTAATTGACATTAGTAGTAAGAAAGAAGATAACATTCCCTCATATGACGGTAACATGTTAGTCATTGAAGAACAGATATGTTAATCTATAACCCAATAAGAACCTACAAAAACTCATTTCATTTCTACTTTAAACTAAAAAATTTAAAGTGAAACCACACTCTTAAACCAATATATTCAAGAGTTTGGCGAGAATAGTACAAGATTGCTTACATGTGTAATCATGTAAATGTATACTTAAACAATTAAGTAATTTATCTCAGGAGTATGACCCATTTCATTCAGGGTTTTGATGGTGGTGTATTCACAAACAATAACTTATCCGTTTATAAGTCGATACTAACAGGAATATGATCTTACTACTTTACAATTAAGATTTTTTAAATTAATCAATTACCAGACAACTGAATACACAGAAACTACCTGTTGTTGAAGATGAAAGTAACGGCTATCTTCGTTTATCATTCATAATAATAACAATGGTAAACTAATGATAATAGTGATAATAATAATCGTTTTATAGTCATAAGTTTGAGGATTATTCACTGATTTATAGTTAAGACTGCTCTATCTAACTATTTCCCAATAGAAATCCTCTTCAGTCAGCAAAATATCCATCTTAGATTACCCATGGTATCGAACAACGCACGATTCAGTAGACAAGATTCAATTAATGCATATTATATATAAATTACAAACAATCCACTTGGTATGAATATAAATTATTATCACATCCAGTAAGAATAATGTTTCATTCAAAATATTGAGTAACTTACCTTATTTCTTTAAGTTAATAATCTTAAAACGGTTGAAGTACAAGTAGTAGTCCACGGAGAAACGTTTGTATGAAACAAGTGAATAATATCAGGAAAATATAATTGTGATGCTTGTAATCGAGAGATATTTCGTATTTATATAGGTTGTCACACAATTGATATCGATGCATGATTGGTTGATCCATTTATCAAAGGGGGGTAAAAGAAAGTAGAAGGGAATATTAAAGCGTAAGATTAATCTGATTGGTTGAATAAGTCTCATTTTAAAAGTGCGAAAATTTTGTATCCAGTATAATTTTATTAGTAAAATTGACTCATATTGAGATCAAAATCAACACTTAAACAGTTCAGTATAATTACTAATTAATTGCTCAAATATTCTGCTAATGGTAGCGGTCTTCCGGGTCAATGAACTTCGATAGTGTAATAAGAAGACGAAGATTATCAGAACTTCATTCAAATTATACAAAACTTCCACAAATTCAATCAACTTTTACCTAACTAAATAATTAGGCTCATTACTGACATACTTTGAGGCGAATTTCTCGAAGATCAGTTAAGCAGTTATGATTTGCGTAGACAATCAATGACATAAATTAAATATATCTGGAAGATTTAAATCACTTTCTTCTGACTTGGTGTACGAGTGGTAACACAAACACCTTGTAACTTAAATATTTCGGACCAAATCGTTAGGTGTATCACATCAAGGTGAACAATCGTCTAGTATTCTGTGTTATTCAGTAGTTATTCAAGTAACATCGATCATTGATAAAAGTCGTATTTAAATATTTTGATTACTTGATTTCTTGGTGGATTGTAGTCATAGGTAAGTGTTTTTGTCACATTACAGAAAACTTCAATAGAAAAGATTTTGCTTGGTCACGTACCCTCACCAGATCACGAGTGGGTACTCCCTGATACAGCATCTCTTACAATCGTTAACCAGCTTAGATTAAACCCTTCCCGATATATTGATAGCCTTTCAAATATATCTTCGGATTTTTTTCATTTCTGACTTCTGATTTGACTAGGTTGGCATACTTTGTTATAAAGGTGTTATATGTAAAGGCGTTGTCAAACTCCGAATACCTGTGGCATCTTTAATCTTCATCAACCTTTAATATAAAGTAATATTTCTGCGTATATAATTTATCAAGGCAGCTTATGAATCAGTGATCTAATTGGAAATAATACTGTTCCCTTATATGTTTATTCTAAATATTAATGAAATCTTGATTTCTGGCATTGTTTTTATACTTCCATAAGTTTTCCATAGATATGTACATCTATATATCCCTTCATTTGGGAAATATTCCAAACTGATTAGAAATTAATTTAGATCTCTGTATTGCGACTCAGAGAATGAATAGTATTAAGCTCAGTCTCTGATGCAAATGTTATATGTGTTACAAGGTGGTGTTTAGTCTTAGATCTACACAAATGCGATTTAAATGAGAAAATTTTTGAAAATAAATAAAATTTAAGTACATTTGTATCATTAAATTCATCTGTTTGTTAACTCATTACCTCGACTCGGTTGACAGCACTATATGAATTCCATGAATTGACGACAGATTACATTTTTCTGCCTCTGAAACAAACTTGACGTTGCCTTCATATACAATCAAAAGGTTTGAGAGATTATTAAAGATATTTTTTCATTGAAATTGTCATGCATCAAAAGGCTGTGTTTTTTTACATGTTGGTAAATTAGACAATCCCATTTCATAAATTGTTATTTCCAGTTATGATAACGACATTATTGGACTGGTTCCATAATTTTAACAATTATAAGACATCATTATATACAATTATATAATAAACAGGATTTATGGTTTGGACAGGTTCATAACTTCATACAGACAACTATGGATTAATCATTAGTCATTAGTCAAACACTATAAATAAATAAACATTTAATATATTCATTATTATGAGAATGGGAATTCGTGGAGATTTTAGTAATTTTAATAGTTGAATTTACGAGTTTATTTAAACTAGACCATCATTGAAAACCTTGAAGCACTAAATGGCCGTTTCGTCATAGTATGGGAATCATCAGTCGTGCGCGTCCAAGATCCCGCGCGCGGGACTTGAAGTTAGACATTAACATCATTGGATGCCAACTCAGTGGACTAGAGGTTAAGTGTTTGCTCACGACATCAAAAGTCCTGGGTTTGAGTATCAGATGTGAGACAGTGCCTGTGCACTGCTGAGGAGTTCTATGCTAGGACGAATCGGTTGACCAGTACTTCTAGGTCTTCATTATTGTCAAAACTCACTTTTATGGTTAAGTTCACATAGGTAATATTTGAAACTTAATTTGTTATCATTTAATCAACAGTTCACTGAAAGTGAGATCCGGATGAGAGTGAAATCCGAAAGTTAATATCTAACTATCTCCATATATCAGAAGGGGTTTTGTGGAGATTTAGTATTTATCATAGTTGAAAGCGTGAGTCAATTGAAGCTAGACCACCATGGAAAACCTGGAAACACTGGACGGCCGTTTCGTCCTATTATGGGACTCCTCAGCAGTGCGCATCCACGAACCCGCTCTCGCGAGATTCGAACCCAGTGTGGTGTGGTCTACTTATATCCATATAAGTAGTATATGGTGTTGGTCAGACATAAAATGTATTTTGGCAGAAGACCGATGAGGAAAGAACTGAAATGAAGCGCAATCGTTTGGAAAATGCATGAGCAATGGAATTAGAGAAGAAACAGTGAAGATTGAAACAATTGGTTGTTAATTTGCAAATTGACTGTCCATTGTTTGGTTATCAGAATTTACTGAGATAGTCTGTAATTTTTGCTTAAATACATTCGATTGTCCCCAACCAGTGTTTTGTTCACTACACCAGGACCTACCAGTCTCGAGCCGAAGAACTTAACCGATAGACCACTGAGCTGGCATCCAACGCTGTTAATGTCTAACTTCAACTGTTCCACGAAGCTGAGCAACCATTCACCAATTGTCTTCAGTGAGTTCCTATCTCACAACAGACATGGTTTTGAACTCCACTGGTCACTGTTTCTCACTAGAGCTCCTAGATATACTTCTCGAAGCACTAGTGAGCATATGATTATATTAATTATCAGAAGGGGTTTTGTGGAGATCGGTTAAGGGCTTCGGCTCGAGACTAGTAGGTCCTGGGTTCGAATCTCGCGAGAGCGGGTCCGTGGATGCGCACTGCTGAGGAGTCCCATAATAGGACGAAACGGCCGTCCAGTGTTTCCAGGTTTTCCATGGTGGTCTAGCTTCAATTGACTCACGCTTTCAACTATGATATCTCCATATATGTTTGTCTACCTCAGCAATGCACAACTACAACAAATTAACACATAGAAACAATCTCAAATTTATTTAACTCACTTTTCATTATTTTCAGTATGTACTTAATAAGTAAACATGCTTCATTTCCGTATGAGGAGATAGAGTTTGTCAACATTTATGATTATCTCTCTTAAAAACTATGATCAAAGCAAGTGATATTCACCACAGTATAATCGATTCACTGAAGCAAAAATGAATCAATCACCATCACCGATTCAACAAATTATCACTTCGTCATGAATTTATAACACAAAAATGATTCAACATGATTATGAACTACTGAATCCATTCATCCAAAGAGAAGAAAGTTAAGAATTTGATGATTTATTTATTTGAAGTAGGTCTTTTGAGGGATTTTTAAAAAAAAGTTTATAATTTGTCCAAAGAAATCAATCATGATTTAATAAACACTAGACTTTAGTTAATAAAGATACAAGTGTTTATTAACAGTTGTCTACGCAAGATACTTCAGATCCGATGGCCAGACACTATCAGCAACAAGCTACTTTGGGAGAGAACAAATCAAATTCCAGCGGAGGAAGAAATCAGGAAGAAGCGCTGGAAATGGATTGGGCACACATTGAGGAAAACAGCCAACTGCGTCACAAGGCAAGCACTCACATGGAATCTTGAAGGCCAAAGGAAAAGAAGAAGATCAAAGAACACATTACGCCGAGAAATGGAGACAGATATGAGAAGAATGAACGAAAATTGGATAGAACTAGAAAGGAAGACCCAGGACAGGGTATGTTGGAGAATGCTGGTCGGCGGCCTATGCTCGATTGGGGCTAGCAGGCGTAAGTAAGTAAGCCTATATTAGATGGAGAATACTTGTGTGCTGCCTATGCTCCTCCACGAGGGGTAACAGGCCTAAGTAAATAAATAATGTGTTCTGTGAACGATTGTTCAAATCAATTATAATTTTCCTTACTGAAATATTCACTTCATATTTCTATTAACTTCCTTACTGTTATTAACATTAATCTCATCATTAAAATAGAAATAATAATCTGAAAACACTTGGATGTAATAACAATTGAATATTATCAGTATTACGTAACAAGTTGAAATGAATGATTGTGAAAAGACTGTAAATTACATCATCCTTGATACGAAGATATGAAAATATCGTAATTACAGTAAACTGAAATAAAAATTAATTACTTCAAAGCATAGTTACAATTATTTTGAATAAAATCTTAAATCAAAGGGGGGTTTATGGAGACTTTAGTAATTTTATATAGTTGAAATCATGAGTCAATTGAAGCTAGACCACCATCGAAAACCTGGAAGCACTGCATGGCCGTTTCGTCCTACTGTGGGACTCCTCAGCAGTGCGCATCCACAATCCCGCCTCGCGAGATTCGAACCTAGGACCTATCAGTCTCGCGCGCGAACACTTAACCTCTAGACCACTGAGCCGGCCGTCATCCAACGGTGTTAATATCTAATTTCAATAGGACGAAACGGCCGTCTAGTGCTTCCAGGTTTTCCATAGTGGTCTAGCTTCAATGGACTCATGATTTCAACTATATAATCTTAAATGTTTATTTCAATATGATAGAAGTATTGTTTTTTTTTCATTATGTTCATAATAACAAACACAAGTTTGAAGAAAATTAGAGAATAGAGCATAATGACATTTGCGAATTTGTTGAGTTACGTAATCACTTTCAATCATAAGTTTATTTGGGATATAAACTTATAGCTCGTTAATTACTATGATTATTAAATTGTGACAATATAGAGTTTTATACTGAGACATTTTTTTGATCAATAATCATTTATGTCTGTGATTAATTGTCAGAAGGGTTTCTTCTGTGGAGATTTAGTATTTTCATAGTTGAAAACGTGAGTCAATTGAAGCTAGACCACCAGGGAAAATCTGGAAGCATTGGACGGCTGTTTCGTCCTATTATGGGACTCCTCAGCAGTGCGCATCCACGACCTCGCCTCGCGAGATTCGAAAATACTAAATCTCCACAAAAAACCTACTTCTGAAAATAATAATAAAAATATGCTCACTAGCGACTGACTTCGATATGTAAATCCAGGAGTTCGAGTGAGAAACAGTGACCAGTGGAGTTCATACCACGTCTGTTGTGAGATAGGAACTCACTGAAGACAATTGGTGGACGGTTGCTGAACTTCGTGAATTGGTTGGAGTTAGACATAAACACCATCCGATGCCGGCTCAGTGGTCTATCGGTTAAGTGCTCTGGTGCAAGACTGGTAGGTTCTGGGTTCGAATGTCGCGAGGCGAGGTCGTGGACGCGCACTGCTGAGGAGTCCCACGATGGGAGGTAACGGCCGTCCAGTGCTTCCAGACTTTCTCTGGTAGTCTAGCTCCAACTGACTCACACTTTCAACCATGTAATTAATTATTTTGAACATGATTTTATCATGTAACTGATCATCATCAAATCAACAATATCTTTGGTATTTATTAAGTAAAATCGTGATATACTTCGTTGAGATGATGACTTATTAGTAGATGTCAGTAAGAAATCTTGAAGCTTGAGTTCCATGCTGTCCGATATTAGTTAGGAAAGTATAACTCCAGTTTTGTATGTTTTTTTACTCTCAGTGATAACAATTTCTTCCCGATCACTTCAAAGCATCTAACATTAAAACATATTAATGTAATTACTACACGTTTAAGCAAATGTAGTTTTCAAATACTGGCATATAAGAAATGAATATATAATTGTCTGTATTAAGATATAAAGTTCTTGAGATTATTAATTTTGATTATTATACAGGTGTATAAAAGTGGGTGTTATTTTATTGTATGGAATGTGGAACTAGTGCACTGACGCTGTCTTCGTAACCGATTTTTCCGAGTTACTGAAATGGAATTCTCTAGTCTATTAATTGGTTTGATTTAACTTGTATACGGTTCGACATAAAAATACCTAGAACATTTAACAAACTCCTATTACAAGGAATATATGTCCCCAAATATCTGTTAACCTTATTAATTTTGTGCTAAAACAAAGTGAAGCTTGTTTCGAAAGCTCGAATACTTAATCATTACTCATTTCATAGAATTTATAGTATTATCAATCGATGGGAATTACTAAGGGAATAATTATATTCTAATCAACGTTTGACTTAACATCTTAGTCATTCAAAGCTTTTTAGAAATACTTCAATTTTTATGATGATAATGAACTAATAATTAGTGTTAATTTGATCCGAGAATAATTTTCATTACGAAGTTGAGCAAACGTTCACCAATTGTCTTCAGGGAGTTGATATCTCACAACAGATGTGGTTGAACTCCATTGGTCACTGCTTCCCACTAGAACTCCAGGAAATATCTTTTGAAATCAGTCACTAGTGAGCATAATTTAATCCTACTTTGTATTTAACAGCCCCGGGGGCCTATGAATGGTTCGTGACGAGGAGTTAGTCGTTCATTAGCTTCGTCCTCTACTGCTAGCGGTTTCAACTACTAGACCCCCTGGCCTGTCAGTTATGTCATTAGCTAATATTGAAATGCCTGTCTCCACCAGAGCTCAAAATGACACAACCACACTGCTGCTTTCTTTTAATTCTTCAATTTCCTCGTGGATGCGCACTGCTGAGGAGTCACACGAAAGGACGAGTTGGCCGTGCAGTGCATCCAGGTTTTCCATGGTAGTCTACCGTCAATCAACTCATGATTTCAACTATGAAAATACTGAAATCTCCACAAAACCCCCTTCTGATAGAACGATTCATAGAAAGATTCTAATAATCCTACTTTATACTTTCAGTGGTTTTCAGTATGAAATCCCCTTTTCATAGTAATTGCATTCCCGTAACTATCAAATGTCCATTTGGTGAAAAACAATAAAATTTCCAGTTTTAATTATCGAAGGATTATACACATTATTAAAACATGATGGTATTTAGTTATTCCATATTCATCCATTCATTTTCTGACAAGAATAAATTATATACAATGTATGGTAACTTAATTGCCCGCAAATGTCCTGGTACGGCCGAGAGTGGGGAGAGTCTGCTCTCCTTGTCGAAATGCTCTCACATGGCCACACGTATATAGCCTCTACCAGGGAAGTCCAACTCACTGCCTTCTTGCACCATGGGTGTTGTTTACGAAGTTGAGAGGACAAAAAGCGAATGTACGGCGCTCTGACCGGGTTGGTGGACACGGAAAGTTCACCTATGGAAGTTGGAAAACCCTGATTCTAAACCCGTAGTATATATGGGCTCCAGTATCCTGAGGGAACAAATGGCGCATGAGCCAATTGTTGGTCACCGACT
This sequence comes from Schistosoma mansoni, assembly GCF_000237925.1. Taxonomy (NCBI): domain Eukaryota; kingdom Metazoa; phylum Platyhelminthes; class Trematoda; order Strigeidida; family Schistosomatidae; genus Schistosoma; species Schistosoma mansoni. The sequence continues at coordinate 7,774,429 of NC_031496.1, forward strand.
ATCACGGGAATGCATCTCCTCACGATGCTCCACTGCCTTGCGGATCAGACTTTTAGGTCAAAGGCTCCAGGTGTGGCTTCCTAAAGAAACCAACTACTTCAGTTTGGGGACCTGGGAAGTATCACAGCCCTCAGACAAATGAAATGAGATTTGTGCGGTGCATATATACCTGGTGCCTCCTTGTACCAATATATATACGTTTAAATAAATAAATGGTAGTAATTGATGGTACACAAATATTCCTCATTCAATACATGATCTGGTCTAATAAATAATTACATACTTTTATTTCACTTTCTGTTTATCATTTCTTGTGGTAGAATTGACTTCCGTTCATCTATTTAATATTTTGAAGCATTTGTTTGAGAAATTCATCGAGGAATATATCATCAAATTATGTCCTAATTTCACTGAAATGATTGGTATGTTGTACACTGTCAAAACATATTTTGTATTTTATTTGACTGTAAGATCTTGTTCAACTTAAGTAAATCGATATGTATAGTTCAATGGGTCAGTTAATTCTACTACACATTCACAGAAAGATTGAAATTTTAATAAATATTTGGACATAGACTGATAAATTAGATGAAAATCAGATAACTAGTCCCTTTGATTTCTTTGTTAAACATTCGGTTAATAAGAATCATAGGGATTGTCAACGATAACTGTCCTGCCTTCGGATATTGAGACTGTACTTGTTCACGAATAATACCCCAAAATAAAACAAGAAACATTAATTGCTTGGTCAGTTGATCGAGTCTATTAAGGTATGAATTAGTCGTAGTGTTGATTTCGTCATCATAAATGAGGTAGTCGATCATTCTTCACATGGAAAATTTATTCGCAAACATTCCTCCAGAACACACTATTGACATCCAAATAAGCACTGATTGTCGAATCGATTTTTTCACAAAATTTACTTATTTTTCTAATATATGGAGAAATGCACTATTTCAATTTGTTGGGAAACGAGTGAATAAAGTCCCATCTAAGAGAATCAACAACTCAACACATCCGAAAGATTATCACAATTTGTGTAGTGGTTCTCTTGAACAAACTCTCCGACAATATAATTTGAAACATGTTCCATATTGTTTTCTTCACGAATAGACTACCTTCTCATTACTACACTTCGTTTGTTTGTTTGTTATTTGTTATAAAACACATTCATTTCCTTGATTATACATGAGATTTGACCGGCATTATGGTTGTTCTTAATATAATAAGCTTCATTAACATTATCATTGTTTGAAAAGTTTCTAACTCTGTCACTACTTAATCATTATAGACATTGTAAGAATTTTGCATACAACAAGTCTCTCTAACTGTTATTATCACTGTTATTATAATCACTGACAAGCACACTTCACTCATAGAGAATATTGGTTATTTTGAAATGGAATTTTATGAGGACCTGATAACAATATGAGGGAGACGCAATGCTCTTCACTAGACCACCACTTCACTGGTTTAATTACCACCGATTTGATTAGTCGATGTACAAGTTTGAAAATAATTGACACAAGTTGTTTGTAGTTGATTACGTCATGTTCTCTCTCACCTATCATTTCTCATCTAATATTTCATGTAGTGATGGTAGTAGAATGATGGAAAGTACTAATCAGTGGTGATAGATGTGAACTGAATTATTTTTCACAGAATTTGTTATTGTGAACATGAGAGATTTCGAGTAGATGAATTCAAGTGAATCCTGTTCATTGTGGAACGATTGAATTTCTGTTCTTGTGAAATAACACTACCCAACTCAGTCGGATGATGATAATGATAATGATGTTTCAACAGTGGAGAATGATGCAGTGGTGAATTACACAAGAATTTGATGTATATATATTTCCGTAATATCTTATGTAGTAAAACTGCTGATAGATGGCTAGAATGAATAATCTTGTCTAAAGTTAATACTGAGTTGGATGGAACTGATTAGAAGTCTTAGTTAATTTAAACTAAATTCTAAAATCCTGTTAAATTTATTGTAATTTTATATAGAATCATATTCGATCGTTTTTATTGATTAATCCTCTCAAGGTTTTATTGACATATGCTTTATCTGTTTATATATAACTGGACATTTGTTTATACTTACATAGTAACTGTATGTCAGTTATTGTAAGTGTACATTTTGATGATGTACATTCTGAATATTAATTTTATCAATCTTATAGTTGAAATCATGAGTCAATTGAAGCTAGACCACTATGGAAAACCTGGAAGCACTGGAAGGCTGTTTCATCCTGTTATGGGACTCCTCAGTAGTGCGCTAGCTTCAACTGACTCATGATTTCAACTATAAAATTACTAAAATCTCCACCTTTCTGATATTAGTTTTATCGGTAGATAGTTTTTAATTGTATTGCATTGAAGTTTTCAATGGATTTCATTCAAACTTCCAGAAGTATAGATCTTTTGAATTAAATACTTAAATCAGTGAGGAAATTTCTAAAATTTCTTTAGGGTTATTTAACCTCCAACTTTCTAAACTTAATCGTGAGAAAGCATTCATATTCATTTTTTAGTTTATTAATCATACTACTTACTAGTAGTTAGTAAATTATTTCATATTTTTCTTCATACCATGTCTGTTAATCGAAAGCTAGTTCACATTTTATTGACTATTATTTATTCGTCAACATCGAAATGCCTATGTTTGCAGCATGTTCATACTTCACGTAGTGTGTTTTCTGATTGTTTCAAAATTTTAGACATAATTTTTTAACTAAAGGTTAATTAAGTATTCTATATCATTTATAAAACAAAAGAATTCGAAAGCTTTTTTTAAACTTTTGTAATCGACAAAAAAAATCATAGGCTTGGTTAAGATATTTGTTGTGCAAATGGTAAACTTATTTCTACTTAGATTTGTTTGATGAAAAGAGACCTAATGATCGCAAACCAACGGATTGATCTATCCTCTATTGTCGTTGGTAAAGTTTCGTTCTTTGATCTGGATGGTTTGATCATGACCAAAGCGTAGTTGCAGCAGGCGATCACACTTACCTGTTCTCTGAGCCGCAACATTCTATGATCCACCTAAATGCCTTTCTGTTTGGTTTAGCCTGTTTACTTGGGTATTAAAATCACAATTACAACTTCGGAGAGTTTAGCTTCGTGAAGAATGTTGAATAGCTTTCCATAAAATTTATTTTTAATTTCAGCCGAGCTGCGATCAAGGGGAGCTTAGGGAGGGACGACGCAACGACAACGGCGCATGTCCCTATCATTTCGAGTTCTTACCATCCCGTTTGGTCGGATAAAGCGCAAGTGACTGTCTTTTTGAATCCAGTCTGACAGAGTCTGTTCTACACTTGAACTTAATGTATACCCACACCAGAAAGGTCACTAGAAGTAACGGTAAGGCCTCCAGATTTTCAAAGAGTAATTCGTGCTGGGGCTTACATTGACAAAATGAAGCCAAATGAAGGACCGTATTTGGATACTCTATACGTGTTTCGGAGACGCAGTATATATAGCTGGTGAGAGATTCTAGAGTCCTAGCTAAAGAAGTCTGTTGTCCTATCTGGCACAAGGTTTGCACATTCAAAGCTCTAAAATATAATTTAAAGCTTGGTTTCAGTACATCAATACTAACATTTCGTGCACTCGAATCATTAACATTGATGGCGCGTTCGGATAAATATATATGAGAAGGGTCAGTTGTGGGTATGTAAGAGCTTTTCAGAGGTGAGCGAGGGATTTGATCGTCAAAAAGAAGATCTCGGGTGCTGATCGAGGCATGAGGAGGATTGTCATTTCTCACTTGTCCATATCGTGGTAGGGTATTTCTTCTCTAGGCACCTGGAAAATAGGCTGAATCAGTGGTGGCCTTAGAGACCTATGAGCGTGACCGAAGAGCCCGAAGGATAACTGCTTGAAGCTGGTCGCGCAAGGTCTTTTTCTGAGAAGTTTCTGATGGGTTAGCTGCTCACTTCAAAGGGCCTTACAGATGCAGACGAAAATCTGTGGGGTAAGTTGAGGTGGAACATTTGTGGGGTCAACCATTTCTAACCTCTTACTTCTATTGTGGACAGGCAGCATTGCTGTAGATGCTGGTTACTCGAGGGAAACATTTTATTGCTGTCACACACCCCTACAGTCAGCAGTACGACTTCGCCCTCAGGCCATAGTTGCTACTTTTATTCATGTCGTTCTCCAACTGACCTGTCTGGCACGGTAGGACCTGAAGGAACATGTATTCCAGCCAATATAGCTAGGTTGACTTATCACGACAGAAAAGCTCGACCACCACATCAAGGTAGCAGCTACGGTCCTATGACAACAAATTATATTTAAATAAAGAATTTTTAGTATGGCCATAGCAACTGACATCATATCGACAAACCTAAATCGAAAAGAGAATTTATGTCCATTAACATTATGCTAATATATTTTTGATTACATAACTATATAATTAGGGGATGACATTAACATATTAAAAGCACAAATGAGACGATATTAGTTAGTGACCTAATACCGAACAAATAATTATGGTTCTTTTAATAATATTGTCTCAAGGTTTTGAGGATGAATAATCGTTTACCGACTGATTAATATTGAAATTCAACTAGATTTCATTTAAGGTCATTCAAAAATCACGTAAGCCAATTTAGACTGAAGTTATCCCCAATGTTTTTTAGGTTCATGAGGTGTATAGCTAACTCTGAAATCTATGTCGTTTTTCTATTAATTTAATGAATGAATTCTATAAATTTAATTAGAAACTTCATCAGCATAGGCTAAACTCTATAGCGTGACCATGAATACGCACTGCTGAAGAGTCCTGTACTAGGACAAAACAGTTAAGATCAGTTCATGATTTAAACTATAGGAATTTTATATCATACTTCAACATTTACTATGTGTGTATTTTTCATCCGGCAGTGCTTCACTGGATATACTGATAACAGAAGGTTTTGAATAACTCTGGGATAGAAATAATTGCTTCATGCAATTGTCATTAGGTGTCAGTGATGCTATGATTCGTCTGCACATTATGTCATAACTACGGATACATCAGTATAACTGATAATCTCCACAATATTATTAATTACTATAATGAGATAATCATTGAAACTTACTAAACACTAAATGACGGAATTTGTATACTTTCATTGAAAATGAAAGGAACAGATATCCAACATTTTGTTATGCTGATATATTTACTACTTAATTTGACTGTTTATTTTTTAAAAGTAGGTATAATATACCACTCATATAACACACTCACATTTACATTTATAGACAAATGTGTTGTAGAACACAACATAGAACTTGACCAGAATAGGGTTTTGTGGATATTTGAGTAATTTTACATAGTTGAGATCATGAGTCAATTGAAGCTAGACCACCATGGAAAACGTGGAAACACTGGACGGCCGTTTCGTCCTTCCATGGGACTCCTCAGTAGTGCGAGTCCATTATCCCGCCTCAAGAGATTCAAACCCAGGACCTATCAGCTTCGCGCGCGAGCGCTTAACCACTAGACCACTGAACTGGCCGGCATCTAACGGTGTTAATGTCTGACTTCAAACAATCTACGAAATTGAGCAACCATTCACCCATTGTCTTCAGTGAGTTGATAACTCCTAACAGACCTGGTTGAACTTCACTTGTTACTGCTTCTCACTAGAATTCCAGGAAATACCTCATGGAGCTAGTCACTAGTGAGCATATGATCATTATCAGAAGGGATCGTGGATGCGCCCTGCTGAGGCGTCCCACAATAGGACGAAACGGTCGTCCAGTGCTTCCATTTTTTCCATGATGGTCTAGCTTTAATTGACTCATGATCTCAAATATATAAAAGAACTTTAAATAAGAATTTTCCTGAGAAAACTCAATTATTAACTATTTATTATGTAATAATTCACAGATTTTGTATTAGATCAAAATTGTATTGTATCGAATTCAATTATCTATCAGAAATTGCTCAAATGCTATCAGTTTAAACCTTACATCATTTTTACTGAGTAATATTGAATTGGATTTATGTTGAAGTTATATTAAAAAGGAAAGTTAACAACCATTATTTTATTCAGTCAATAAGTGTAAATGAAAAAACCCTACTCAAGCGATTTGTTTTCATAGGATTTAAAAAAGTTGTAAGAACAACAGCTTATATATTAATGCGTTGTTTGGTTAACTCACAGTGAGAATAGAGGGTCTTACATCCGATTCCTAGTGGGGTTGTGAAAATACACTGCTGAGGAATCCAACGCCAAGACGCAAAAGATATGTATCATTCCATGGTTTTCATAGATTTTCTAATTAGGATCACTTCGTGATGTAAATTATGAAATTCAACAATCTCTACAAACTCCCTAAAGTAAATAATTTAAACCCAAATATTTTAGTCATTAAGGATAAGTATCTTCTTGCTGTTGATGATAAAGACAGCAATTTACCAACTGCTATTGGTATATGACCATCCTGAATGGATTACCCTGATGTTGTTATTACGAATAAGCATTAAATAATGTTGGGTAGTAGCTCACAGTAGAATCCAGAATGCAAGCTTCGTCCAATTTGGAATTAGTTATTTTGCTGTACCTTCATGCAAGTTTGATGTTCACACCCGAACTAGAACCCAGAAAATATTAGTTTCGACCTATCAATGTGTTATCCACGGAGTTGGTGAGTCCAGATAAGCACTATCATCTGCAACGGGTCGAAGAAATAAAAAAAATATATCATCTAATTGCGTCAGAAAGACGTAAATCATTATAACTAGTTGAACGTCTACCCAGGCTAAAAAATGATTATCGCTTAACAGCGAAATGAGGTTGAGAATACCAAAGAATAGCTAAATCTGATAAACAAGTGTAATCTTACAAACAGTATTTAGAAAAGAATTAGCATAAGTAATATGGGAAAAAGTATTCAGTGCTATATTTGTAAATTAGAATCATCTACACGAAAAACTTCCAATAATAATATTATAAATGCGCTTTTGCAGTGGATGTCTCATTAACAATAATGAGCTGCTGTCCAATAGGATCTGAGCACGAAATCAGAGAGCTAGGTTATGTTTTGCAAAATAATGTTACTAATGGTGAAACTGAGATATCTGTAAACCGAACAAAACATGAGTATACTACACAGCATTTTTATTTGTTTGACTTTATGACTGCGAAACGTGTTCTTTAAAAATAGATGAGGTTCATAGGTTTTAATTAATTAGATTGAAGATCCCTTGGAAGCATTGTTCATATACGCTGAGACTATCGGGTGAAAAATTCTGAGTTTCTATGCAGTGTTCTATGTACGGACAGCAAATTGATTGGTGAGCTAGTACATCTATATCGACATGGTTTTGACATGTATTCTGTTTGTCTATTTATTGAGTACCTCAATGCTCGATGATGGTTAGTGTTAGAGTAGGTTGGAATATGTATAGGGACGGCTAAAACATGATAAAGCCTCAGTGGATGAAAACATTGACTTTGGGCTGTCACGTAGGTGGGTGCAGTATATCCAGTTGGGATCTGCGTAATTATCGTAACTAATGTTTGGAGACTTTGGGTGACAAGTTTGAGAACAGTTCTAAATAGTGTGAGTTCATTCACTATTTCAATTCCCTTAAATCAAAGGTTTTACCGATTTCTTTATCCTACTAATTTATATTATCTTCTCGAATAGTATCTTCGATGCATAAAGTTTTCGATTATCACTAACAGTGTTAACACCTCTACAACTCTGGGATTTCCCTAAACATTTTCATTCCACTATGTTAGTAGGTTGTGGGAACTTGAACTGACTGGCACATATGCCAGGTTCTACGTAATGTATTAATGAGTTACTGAATAGGCGTTCCGATACTTGAGATTATTAGGAGATATTCATTCTTTAAATTATGCTTATGATATGATATTTCAACTTCTTTATTATTAATGACAATAAATTGCATGTTTCATGACCACTTTCAGTGTTGAGAATTTATCGACTAAAAACCGTTTAAACACAGAAAATAGATCCAAATTAACTTGTCCATGTTGAAATAAATCAGAAATCGATACCACAACAGTGAAAATTATTGGACAGGACATCCACTTAAGATCAATGAATTTATACTTATTCGTTATCTGTAATAACAGTATCACTCTCAGTGGTTCTAATGCGTAAGAGTTATTGGCCAGACGCCAGTGTCTGTTGGGTTTGATTCACTTACTTCTAATGATAAACATTTGAGGACAAAAAGCTGAATTGCAAAAGACAACTATTTGAAAGCAATGAAAATCCATAGAGCTCTTACTTAATTGCATCTACAATATTTATGGGTGAACAGTACACTAAGAATTCTGAATACACCATCTGGAGTGTGTTAAAATCAATCAATACTTGCTATCTGTTACAAGTTCCGTTACAAGTTCAATTTTTTGTGATCCGAATGATAATTTGAACACTTCAAATATCCACATAATAAACTAATCTCAACAACATACAACCTGTTCAAACAATCAGTCAGACTGAACCCATCATTACTGACAAACTCTAGTTTCACTTCATCAATACCTCCATATCAAATAATTCATTCATCACTTTTATCCTATCAGTCAATTTTACATAGCTCATTGAAAAAAATTCACTTATCACTCTGTTCTGACACTGTTCACAGATAACACAAATATCTCAATATTACTCTAATTCGTCATTTCTGTTGTATGGAAATATGAGACTTGAGTAAGAATATTAAGCCAATTCACTGATTGCATCATCAGCGTTATTCTGATTATCATCACAATGGTCAGATTTATTTGCTTGCTGGATTATGATGATAAGAAGAAGAACAGGGTTAAATATAAATTACTGATAAACAGGTAGATTTTATGAAATACAGATAGATAATTCAATTCTGATTTGAAAAGGTCAAAATCACTTTTATCAAGACACTAACTAACAGATATTCATTATCATTCATCATTTAAATGAGTATTCACAAACATCTTAGAACTTTGTGAATATGATCGAGATCGTAAATCGAATGAGGAAACTACCTACATCTTGATTAAACTCCAAACAATGTGGGTGGGTTATAGACAAGTGATAAATTGCATAGGTGTAGTTGCACGTCCGATATATCTGTGTAGTCAAGAAAATAGAGTTAGTCACAGTGTCCCTTGCCACAAACCAACATGTTTCGACAGAAATATTCGACGGTCGAAGTTTCTGCTCACATATCCCAGATAGTAAGTGTTATCGACATATAGCTAAGTGACGGAATACTGAAGAGTGTAATGTGGAATCTGTAGTGTAACTGCCCCACAAGTCACATATTTTAGATTTCTATATGCTAAATTTCCTAGTTTCTTACAATTACAAATAAATTAACAAATATTATTCAAATATGTATATATGGAATGTAATAGGATGCAGATATCGTCATTTGACCGTATTCAGATACCAACCCTGTGTATCTCGATTGGCCAGTTTGATTGACAGACTGTTTATTGAGTATTTCAGTAATATTGGAAATGTGTACGTTTTTATGGAAAGACAAGACAGAGATGGGTATATATTCTCCTACGAACGTTCCTCTTACACTGATACTTTACAATTCACAATTTCTAGTGAAACAACGGTAGACAATGGGGAAAACCTATAAACTTCATTCCGTTCACTTCTTAGTATAATGCTTCAATAAACTCATTCAATTACACTCATAGAATAATGTAATATAAATAATTAGGAATATCAAAGAGAGATGTATATCCCTCACTATCTCTCTTTCTCTCTCTCTACATCGTCCACTCAGCCAATTATGATTTATTGTAGTTTACAGAAGATCAATTAACCTCACAATTCATGCAACCACTTAGGGTGTATTTACCATTAATTTAAGAAACACAAATATCAAGCTCACTAACCAACAACTTCTAGATTATTCCGTTGTGTGTTTCATTTCTACTATCCATTTCTGTATGTTCTCTTTCGTGTTTTTCAATCATTTCACAATTGTGAAATTCTCCCATCCATTAGTATCCAATAGTTCCTCACTCTCAGTCCATAGAATTAATTATTAAAAACAGTTTGTATTATAGTTAATTTTTAATGACCTGATAATTGTGAATTAATAATGTTTGTTCCATTTATTTACCATGCAAGATAAATCATTTTATAATTAACTGACTAAATGTGATTGTGTGACATAAATGGATATTGGGAATAGAATATATTCTAAGTTCTGTTTGGATGTTGGTTGATAGCCTTATATCTCATCACAAAACCCAGTAGTTTATTTAGAAAGCACTTAGAAAGTTCAGTTAATGAGTGAATAATTAATTTATAAATTACACTGTAATATCTACAGTCAGGAGTTCTATCTACACTTTAGTGAACATAATCCGTGTGAAACCTGCTTGTTTATAACAGTAAATTTCAACATACTATATGATCAGAAAGGGGGTTTTGTGGAGATTTTAGTAATTTATATAGTTGATATCATGAGTCATTTGAAGCTAGACGACTATGGGAAAAATCTTGAAGCACTGGACGACCGTTTCGTCCTATTGTGGGCCGTCCGGTGCTTCAAGGTTTTCCATAGTCGTCTAACTTCAATTGACTCATGATTTCAATTATGAAAATACTCAAATCTCCACAAAATCCCTTCTGATAGTTAGGTTTATTTTAAAAACAACAATTTTATTTGAATATATATTTTGTCTTTCATTGTGACAAATTGATTTCGCACATGAGAGTATACCTATATGTGAATGATCACCTTTCTGAATATACATATTAAACTACCAGCTAACAGGATTAGACAAAATATAACTTACTTATTAACCGATAAGTACTAAAAAATCGACTTTTCCAGTTGACTAGTAGTTATTTGTCAACAGATAACTATCACGTTTTACATAGCAAAATGACATTAATTCGACAACCACTAAAAACCAGGAAGCACGAAACAGCCATATATTCCTTTTCATCACAACACGCTTCTTCAGTGTATATTTTAAAATCCGACTGAAAGTTAAACCTGGAACCTTAAAGTCCCTATGTAAGCGCCAAACAGTTGAATCGCTGAGTTCAATGGTTTATGTCCACAACATAGCTCAATCATTATATAAGTTCATTGGATCAATCCTCGGTGGTGTAGTGAATACTAACTGTTAAAGAATCGCAAACTAGGGTGTAACACAGGTCAATGTTTAACTAAGACAAAACTGCGATATAAAATTTAAAACTTAATAAAATCTAAACAATCAATACACTAATAAGAAAGATATAGATTCATCGTTTTAACTTATAAATCTTTAATACTATTTTGGTACCAACATTGATCTGTAAAGTAATAAGCATTACACTGAGTAATGTGTCAGCTATTTATGTTTTACAATTGATAGCCCTTGAGCCTTAATCGAAAGTGATGAAAAACTCAATAAGTATTTACATTACATGAAAATAAATTACTAAAGTAAGAGTTATTAAAAATACACATATCACCATCATAAATTGTCCCTACTGAGTTTGTTACTATCAACAATTTAATACATTATATGATATTATATAGTTGAAATCATGAGTCCATTGAAGCTAGATCACCATGGAAAACATGGAAGCACTAGACGGCCGTTTCGTCCTATTGTGGAACTCCTCAACACTGCTCATACACCTAATTATTTATGAATTTTTGTGCATCATATATTATTACACACTATACTCAATGAAAACCAACTCATAGAAAACCAACTCGCTAAAAAAACACTAACCAGAAGAAAATATTCAAACCATTTAAACTCTGCCCTGGGAGTAGAAGGAATAATTATGACGTCTCATGATGAAAGCCGAGTTCATTCGGAAGTCATGAGGCCGATGCACCTTCTTACAACCAGAGCAACAATTCTTATAGGTACATGGAATGCCGGACAATGTGGGAAACCGGAAGAGTCTTCCAAATTGCTGCAGAAATGAGAAAATACAACCTGTAGGTGCTTGGAATCAGTGAAACACATTGGACGCAGGTTGGACAACAACGACTAGCTTCAGGGGAACTTCTGTTATACTCCGGTCATGAAGAAGAAAATGCCCCACATACACAAGGAGTTGCATTGATGCTGTCCAGAAAAGCACAAAATGCACTTATTGGATGGGAATCTCATGGACCAAGGATCATCAAAGCCTCCTTCAAAACAAAGAGAGAGGGCGTTACAATGAACGTCATCCAATGCTATGCGCCTAACAACGACTACAATGAAGACGCTTAAAACCAATCCTACGATAGGCTGCAGTCGATCTTCGAGAAGTGCCCAACCGAGGACCTGACCATTCTGATGGGAGATTTCAATGCCGAGGTTGGAATGGACAACACTGGATACGAAGACGTCATGAGACGACATGGACTGGGAGAAAGGAACGAAAATGGTGAGAGATTTGCAAACCTATGTGCCTTCAATAAACTGGTCATAGGGGGCACCATATTCCCACACAAAAACATACACAAAGCCACTTGGATTTCACCGGATCACACTACACAGAATCAAATCGACCATATCTGCATCAACAAAAAGTTCAGGAGGACGATGGAGGATGTGAGAACCAGAAGAGGAGCTGATATATCATCCGATCATCATTTGCTGGTCGCCAAGATGAAACTAAAACTCAAGAAGCACTGGACAACGGTGCGGACAACATCACAAAAGTTTAATACGGCCTATCTTCGAGATGCTGACAAACTCAACAAATTCAACATAGCCCTCAGCAACAGGTTCCAGGCCTTTCATGATGTACCCAATGGAGAAGGAACTACCGTGGAGAGCAACTGGAAAGGTATCAAGGAGGCAATCGTTTCAACATGTCAGGAGGTTCTGGGCCAAAAGAAGCACCATCACAAGGAATGGTCCACTGTTGGTACACTTGATCAGATTGAAGAAAGGAGGAACAAGAAGGCAGCAATCAGTATCAGCCGAACAAGAGCAGAAAAAGCCAAGGCACAAGCCGAATACACAGAAGCAAACAAGCAAGCGAAGAGGAGCATCAGAACCGACAAACGTAAATATGTGGAAGATTTAGCGATGACAGCGGAAAAGGCTGCAAGAAAGGGAAACATGAGACAACTGTATGATACAACCAAGAAACTTGCTGGAAATTACCGTAAGCCAGAACGATCAGTGAAAAGCAAGATAGGCAAAGTAATCACCGACATTGAAGAACAAAGAAACGGGTGGGTAGAACACTTCAAAGAACTCTTAAATCGACCAGCTCCACTGAACCCACCCAACATCGAAGCAGCACCCACAGACCTCCCAATCGATGTCGGCCCACCAACAATTGAGGAGATCAGCATGGCCATTAGACAAATCAAGAGCGGCAAAGCAGCGGGACCAGACAACATCCCGACAGAGGCACTGAAAGCAAATGTAGCAGCAACCGCCAAGATACTCCACATCCTCTTCAGTAAGATTTGGGACGAAGAACAAGTACCAATAGACTGGAAAAAAGGACTTCTGATCAAGATACCAAAGAAAGGCGATCTCAGCAAGTGCGATAACTACAGAGGCATCACTCTTCTCTCAATACCAGGAAAAGTCTTCAACAGAGTATTGTTAAACAGAATGAGGGACCCCGTTGACGCCCAACTTCGAGATCAACAAGCTGGATTTCGTAAGGATCGATCGTGTGCAGACCAAATCGCAACTCTGCGGATCATTGTGGAACAATCAATTGAATGGAATTCATCACTGTACATCAACTTCATTGACTAACAGAAAGCATTTGATAGCGTGGACAGGACGACACTATGGAGGCTTCTTCGACACTACGGCGTGCCTGAGAAGATAGTCAATATCATACGGAACTCCTATGATGGACTAAACTGCCAAATCGTCCACGGAGGACAACTCACCGACTCATTCGAGGTAAAGACCGGTGTTAGACAAGGTTGCTTACTCTCACCCTTTCTCTTTCTCCTGGTCATCGACTGAATCATGAAGATGTCAACGACTGGTGGAAAGCACGGAATACAGTGGACAGGCAGGATGCAGCTTGACGATTTAAACTTCGCGGATGATCTAGCCCTTGTATCACAAACGCAACAACAAATGCAGGAGAAAACGACCAGTGTAGCAGCAGCCTCAGCAGCAGTAGGTCTCAATATAAACAAAGAGAAAAGCAAGACTCTCCGATACAATACAATATGCACCAATCAAATTACACTTGATGGAGAAGCTTTGGAAGATGTGGAAACCTTTACATATCTGGGCAGCATCATTGATGAACACGGTGGATCAGATGCAGATGTAAGGGCGCGGATCGGCAAAGCAAGAGCAGCATATCTACAACTGAGGAACATCTGGACCTCAAAACAATTGTCAACCAACACCAAGGTTAGAATTTTCAATACAAATGTCAAGACAGTTCTACTGTATGGGGCGGAGACGTGGAGAACTACGAAAGCCATTATCCAGAAGATACAAGTGTTTGTCAACAGCTGTCTACGCAAGATACTTCGGATCCGATGGCCAGACACTATCAGCAACAAGTTACTGTGGGAGAGAACAAACCATATTCCAGCGGAGGAAGAAATCAGGAAGAAGCTCTGGAAGTGGATTGGGCACACTTTGAGGAAATCACCCAATTGTGTCACAAGACAAGCCCTCACATGGAATCCTGAAGGTCAAAGGAGAAGAGGAAGACCAAAGAACACATTACGCCAAGAAATGGAGACAGATATGAGAAGAATGAACAAAAAATGGATAGAACTAGAAAGGAAGGCCCAGGACAGAGTGTGTTGGAGAAAGCTGGTCTGCGGCCTATGCTCCATTGGGAGCAACAGGCGTAAGTAAGTAAGTAATACTCAATGAATATAAAAGATTATTTAATCAAATAACATAAAGAAAAATTAGTTTGCGTCATTAATGAGTAAGGTATTACATCACAGTTAGCATGACCATATAACGGATAGATAAGAATATTTAAAGATTGCTCATTTAGCCATAACCACAATACAAGATTTAATTGATTATAAAACGGAGAGTTAAAAAAACCGACTATCTTACATGACCATAGTAACTAACAATCTGTCAGTAAACCTCATTCAAGATGATCATAAATACTCATCAACTTTATAAAAAGAATTTATTTTCAATTACATAATCACATTACATTTACACTTGATTAGTTTGATATGAACTAGTGACGTCATAGATTGCTGTGATTTGTATCTATTCCTGTTATTATATTGGCATATAGGAAAATTAATCATACTCACTAAAATATTGAAAATGAGATGATTGGATATGTGTAACCATATGATTATGATGTATGACTCAGATTTTAATGTTACAGTTATAATTATGATTTAGTAAATGAAGTAGTTTTGGTAATGGAAATGTCTCAGGTCTATTATTCATAAGAGTTATGATTGATTAGATAAACTCGGTCTGACAGAAGTGATTGTGGGTTGCATTAGATAGTCAATCGGAAACCTTATATTTGGCTTCTGTACTATTTGGTACTCATCAGTGAGGTGTATTGCAATCATAAGAGAGAACGGATAGTATATGTATGGTTCGAATCCGAGTCATCTAGCTTTACACTTTGTAATGCTGACACTGAATCATTTTTAATATCGAATGCTATTCAGCGGAGCTGTGATATTTGCAATTGGTTGATCACTTAGTAGTGAACAATCTCGCTTTCTACTATGAAAAAATCTCATAATTGCCTAGTCTTTTATTGAATTTCCTCGATTAAGTAGCAGTTTGAATAAAGGTGTATTGGTCATTAATTGGTGACCAATCATTTCTAGATATTATTGTCAATGATAAACAGGAGCTATCATTAACTTCAAAAGCTAATCTAAGAGCATAGGGAAAGTTTCGAGTATCGAAGGGAAATAGTAAAGCAGAAAATTTCATACAACAATCGGATAGAAAATGAAACAGAATATTCTATAATTTTACTGATATTATTTCGTCAATAGATTTCAAGGGATGTCTTTTTTCTTCTTTATTTCGCTTAGTAAAGCTAATTACATAAACTGATCTTTTTGGCATTGTTCATTACTAGTATTCATGATCTTAACATCTGACTCCAATTACCGGCTTCATGTGTTCCCTGATCGACCTCTACTTTTTAGCTAATGTGAATTCTCAGTTAGACCTCTCCTTGTGATACAGTTTAATAGTTTTCACAATATAAGTCTTATCCGCCTTCAGCATCATGTCTTAATTTCCGCATCCATGAGAAGATAGTTTATTCTCTGTCATAGTCGATTATTCCTGATGGTTTCTGGCTAATGCAATTTGAGTATCTCGTATTGAAAACTATTTATAAATACCTAAAAATTTTTGCTGATCATAGTGGTATTTATCCACATTTGAGCAAAAAAAACGATAAAAACGGCTTTTAGCGTTAGTGTCCAAAATATCCATCATAGTATTGTATGATAGTTCTATTGGGTGATGAACATAAGATAAAATAAAAGGTTTATTAGACCAGTTTCCCGCATAATACACTTTGAAAAGTGAAGTCAATTGATGGATATCTACTAACCGTTTATTTTCATGAATTGAAATGACAGTAAAAATTCAGACAATATTCTGAAGAAAAGCTTTGATAATATTTGAGGTTAGATGTTCGCCATGTGATATTACAAAATGCTGGCTCCAATAGGACCTTCAATATAATCCATAGCTAGTTAAATAGAGTTCAGTAACTAATAAATCACCAATTCATTGTACCATACGATGAGTGATAACTCGACTAAACAAATACACTGATTATTGTATTCATCATATGTCCAAATATACACACATATTACACAAATTTATTACAAATGTGATGAGAGATTGTCAGACAATGATGCAAACGCTCATTCATGTGTAACGAGATTGTCTAGATCAACTGTAAACAGACATAATTAAGAATGGTTGAACAAATAATTCACCAAACTAATTCGCTCATCACTGATCAACAAACGGATGTTCCTAACACAACTTATCATTTCACTAATCTAAATGATTACATTTCGTCCCATTATCATTTGAAGTTATCTGCAATGTGACTGATTACAATCATTACAATCATTATTAATTTCACCAGATATGAATAAAGTCAGTGATAACGGAACAAATGTGGTGTATGTAGAATTATGAAGAGACAACACATTTGAATGTTATGAATAATTCTGAGAGAAAAAAATTTCAAATAGAATTTTTTCACTAATCCACTGCTTCCCCTGATACGTTGAATCTTACAACAATCTTCAAAGGAATACGTGTGACAAACGCGACATTATTTCTGAGAATATCTCCTCACTCAGTTTGATATTAATGTGTTGCTACCATTGTAGTGCGATTCAGTGACAACTAAATATGTCTTTGAATAATCGAAATTCTAACTGACCCACTGAACTACACTTGTTGACTTAAACATTATTGTAATTTGTGACATCCTGATCATTTGTATTTGGTAGGATTGATTAAAAGTGAATGATGGAGAAGTGATCTCCTCAATAAATTTGACAGATTAGAAACTTACTTACTCTTGTCCCACCCTGTTAAATTATGGGGGTCCATAGGCCACTTACCACAATTCTCTAACCAAATATATGTCTTTGGTAATGCTTTCCAGTTGTTTCCAGTCGATATTCATCCATCAGATGTATGCCTTCTATCACTCACGCGATATGTAATTTGGTCTTTCTTTTATCTGTTTCCAATCAGCATTGCAAGTTAGCGGTTGTTTCGCATTGCAGTTTGATGAGTTCCGTAATGCATATCCAATGCACCTCAAACGTGTTTTCTTAATTTCCGCATCAAATGGAAGCTGATCTGTTCTCTGCAATAGTAGAACATCACAAGATATATAACGACTGCAAGTAATTATTTACGTTGCAGTATTAACAAACATTAAGCTACATTCATATTATTATGTATTATAGCTACGCAATTATAAAATAATACGAAATTGATTGAAATCTATTACTCGATTTGGTGTCAGACACGTACTAGCTATCTATGTGCAATCATCAACGTAAATGGTAGAAAGATCTGTTTTCCCGTATCCTCATTGTCCAATCTTCATTTAAATGGATATCAGTTTATGATCATCATCTTCTAGATAATCATGTATCTTTAATGATTTCACTTAAAATTTTACACGTTTCACTATTCACATCTAATCAGTGTTCAATCAAATCAAATTTACTAGATCACTTCATATCCAGTCTCCTGATAACAATTATCAGACAGACAAATTATCAGTCTCAACAACCATCACATCAACTAAACAGACAAACAATTCTGTTAACACATACTCACGTACACACTATCATACTGATCAATACTACAATGAACACCGTGACTGCAATCAATGTGACCACGTGAACTTATCACAATTTCTTATTTCTATACTTGATTGTTCTAATCAGATGGATCACCTGTAGTAGTCAAGTTGAGAATGAAGAAGTGTTCATTTGTTTATTTAGATAAACATATTACTTTATAATTGAGAAATTAGTATTGATAAAAATATTTAATGTCCCATCATGGAGATTTATGAAGATCTCAGTATTTTCATAGTCGAAATCACGAGTCGATTTAAACTAGATCACCACTGAATACCTGTATGTATTGGACTTTCGTTTCGTCCTACTTTGGAACTCCTTAGCAGTGCACATCCACGATCCCGCACGCGGAATTCGAATTCACGTCCTTCATTCAATGTTGTTAATGTCTGACTTCAAACAATTCATGATCTTAAGCAACTCTTCATCGATTGACTGGGGTAGGTATTTGTCTCACGTGTGTTATCGTGTATGCTTACTGCTGAAGAGTCCCATGCTATAACGAAGCAGCCTTCCAGTGCCTCTAGGTTTCCAATGGTGGTCTAACATTGATTGAATTATGAATTATTATTATGAATTATTATTATTAGCTTTATTCAATATTATATTTATGGTACAATATAGAATTCTCAGCACAAAGTACTTCAACAAGTTTCCGTTCCTTACTTCTTCGTCCTTCCTGACGATAAATATTGAGTGATCGCCAGTTAGAAGTTAGCAGCCCAGTCAATCGACATCTGGATAATGTACATTCTTCTCGCTACATATTGCCTGCCAGCAACCACGATATCTCTGATTAGGCCTTCTGTAACCTTTACAGCGAAAGGTCTTATACTTTTCAGAAACGCACCTGAATAGGTTGTGCGATTAATAGGCATAATGATGTATTAAAACAAACGAAATTAGATAACTTGTTGAAATATCTAAATGGCAAGAATAGGTAGCGCAGATATTCAAGCAGGTCGCCCGGGTTGTTTGCAATTCCTTGTTCTGATGAATTATAATTGATAGCATGTATTATCTCTGCAATTCATCTGATGGCTTATTGTATAAGTTCAAAGGGAAAAAAATATTAACTTCATTAATCCATATATATTTTATATGGTTCAATTAAATGGGATATATTTATTTTTTGCTTGTCGTTTTTTTTTTTTTCATCTTCTTTTCTATGGATTTTAATCATCCGTTGATTAAAGAATTCTCCCATCCAATAGTATCCAATAGTTCCTCATTATCTATCCAGAGAATTAATTATTAAAAACAGTTTGTATTATAGTTAATTGTTAATGACCTGATCATTGTAAATTATAATTAGAAGGGGGTTTTTGTGGAGTACTTCCAGGTTTTCCTTGGTGGTCTAGCTTCAATTGACTCATGATTTGACATATGATGATTGTGAATTAATGATATTTATTCCATTTATTTACCATGCAAGATAAATCATTTTAAAATTATCTGACTATATGTGATATATAACATGAATGGAAATTGGGAATAAAATATGTTCTAAGTTCTATTTAGATGTCTCTTGATTATTATTATTATTATTACATTAAGACATTTACAAATTTGCATAGTTGAAAGCGTGAGTCAATGGAAGCTAGACCTCCAAGTAAAACATGGAAGTACTGGACAGCCGTTTCGCCCTATTGTGGGACTCGTCAGCAGTGCGCATCCATGACCTCGCCTCACGAGATTCGACCTACCAGCCCCACGATAGGGCGAAACAGCCCTCCAGTGCTTTCTAACAAAGCACAAACCAGAATAAAAAATTTAAACCACTTAAATTCTGCCCTCAAAGTCGAACGATCTACATTCAGAAAAATTTTGATAACTCACACTAAAAGCCAGGATTCTTTCAAAGTCACGAGTACAATATACCTTCTAACAACCAGAGCAACAATCAATATAGGTACATGGAATGTCCAGACAACGTGGGAGACAAAGAGGACTAATCGAATAGCTACAAAAATGAAAAGATGTAATGTGATGGTGCTCACAATCAATGTAACGCGGTGAACTCAAGCGGGATAGAAAAGATTAGATTCGGGAGAGATGTTGCTGTAATCTGGTCACGAGGAGGAAAATACTCCACGCACTTAAAGAGTTGCTCTGATGCTATCCAAAGAAGCACGAAATGCAATTGTAGGATGGGAATCTCATGGAAACAGGCGTGAGACAAGCGTAAGTAAGTTTCTAATTTGCTAAATTTGTTGAGGAGATCACTTCTCCATTATTCACTTTTAATCAATCCTACCAAATACAATTGATCAGTATGTCACACATTTCAATAATGTTTAAGTCAAACTGAGTGAGGAGATATTCTCAGAAATAATGTCGCGTTTGTCCCACATATTCCTTTGAAGATTGTTGTAAGATTCAACGAATGAGGGAAAACAGTGGATTAGTGAGAGAATTCTATTTGAAATATTTTCTCTCAGAATCATGCATAACATTCAAATGTGTTGTCTCCTCATAATTCTACATACACCACATTTGTTCCGTTATCACTGACTTTATTCATATCTGGTGAAATTAATAATGATTGTAATGATTGTAATCAGTCACATTGCAGATAACTTCAAATGATAATAGGACAAGTTGTAATCAGTTAGATTAACGAAATGATAAATTCTGTTAGGAATATCCGTTTGTTGATCAGTGATGAGCGAATTAGTTTGGTGAATTGTTTGTTCAACCATTCTTAATTATGTCTGTTTACAGTTGATCTAGACAATCTCGTTACACATGAATGAGCATTTGCATCACTGTCTGAGAATCTCTCATCACATTTGTAATAATTTTTTGTAGAATGTGTATGAATATGGACATATGAATGCAATAATCAGTGTATTTGTTTAGTCGAGTTATCACTCATCGTATGGTACAATGAATTGTTGCTTTAATAGTTCAATGAATTCTATTTAAAGCAATTAGCTACTTTTATATATTTTGATTGAATGACTAAAATGCCTAGTTGATCTGAGAAGTTTGTTTATGTCCAATACATATTGAAGATTACGGATATCGAGCTTCACCGAATTTTCCTGAATATTTACATCCTTTCTGATTAAATTTACAATCTTATAGCCGATATAATTATTCTGTCTACCAGTGTATAAACGAAAATCATCAATAGAAACCAGCTGTTTCATTTAGTATGAGAATAATGTCGAATTTACACCCACCAACTTGTTGTAGATAATCGAATCGAGGACTATCGTTTTCTTGTCTCAACGCTTAACCTCTAGACCACTGATCACCCATCTAATGTTCTAACTTCAATTAATTCACGATATTGTGCAACCACCTTTTCACTGCCAACAACTAATATATATCCCAAACCAGACATGGCTACGTTCCACTAATAAAAGTTTCTCACCAGAACTCCTGAAATCACATCTTAAAGCTCGTCACTTTTGAGCATATGATTATTACTAAAAAATTACGGTTCGTTGAGTATGTAGAATTTTCATAGTTTAAACCAAAAGTTGATCTTAACTAGACCAACATTACTAGGTAGTCCCATAATAGAACGATACAACTATCCACTGACAGTTGATTTTGAATGGTGATCTGGTTAAGATCATTTCGTGACTTCAACTATGAAAATATATTCATCATTTTGTTTGAATTCACTCATCATAATAATGTTCTATTGTTATTTTGTTGACATATGGTTTATTTTTGTTAATAATGTTGATTTATTTATGGTTCACCTGAAGAATTTAGGTCAAAAATGTCTTTATCCTATGATTAATATCACTCGTTTAAATAATGGTTATTAGATTGCATCAGCCTAACAGATTTCGGTATTTCCCAGTTTTGTTAAATGGAACTCATAATCGACAAATGATGAGGATTTTTCATCTCTACTGAGTATTTTTTGGTTAAATTTTTCGAAAAGAAGAAATACTACATAAGAATCGATGGTTTTTTGAGAAATAGGAACTTTGTAGATGCTAATTACAATTAATCTGTACAGGCTTTTTTTCCAATACGCTAAATTGATTATTATCAGAATGGGGATTTGTGGAGATTGTAGTAATTTTACTAGTTGAACTCATGACCATCTTTTAAAACCTCGAATCACTGGACGGTCGTTTCGTCCTACTATGAGACTTCTCAACAGTGCTTCCAGGTTTTCCATGGGGGTCTAGCTTCAATTGACTCATGATCTCAACTATTAAATTAAATTTGTGTTGTAAATTGTTGACCGATCAGATTATCATGACCAGGTATATGATAATCAGTCTCGTCTGTTTTCGTGTGATTTACCGTATTAAACAACGTTTACATAAACCATAGTTGTGCTGAAAACAAATAGCCAGTTGTTTATATTCTTAGTGATTTTTGAATTAAGTCTGGTCATATATTTTTTTGAAGTTTGATAACATTAATATAAGATCAGAATATTTATATCGGAATTCTTATAAAAAATAAGATAAGAATTTTGTAGGCGTTGTCATGTGAAATCCAAACCAGACACTATCAACAACATTCTACTGTGGGAGAGAAGAAACCAGATTTCAGAGGAGGAAGAAATCAGGAAGAAGCACTGGAAGTGGATAGGACACACATTGAGGAAATCACCCAACTGCGTCACAAGGCAAGCCCTCACATGGAGTTCTGAATGCCAAAGGAGAAGAGGAAGACCAAAGAACACATTACGCCAAGAAATGGAGACAGGCATGAGAAGAATGAACAAGAATTGGATAGATATAGAATGGAAGGCAGAACAAAGTGGGTTGGAGAATGCTGGTCCGCGGCCTATGCTTGGTTGGGGCTAACAGGTGTAAGTAAGTAATGGAAGCTACAGAATTAATATTTACTTTTCATAAGTACTATTCATAATACACTGAATTTAAATGAGAAAGTTTCATTTCAATAACATATGTATCCTAATTTATTGAATAGTTCATTGAACCATATTTACTAAGAAAAGCAACAGAGAATACACTCCATTTAACAATTTTTAATCGATACTATTTGAAAAAATTCACACGTTATTATAAAAAAAATGCATCCGCAAATAATTATTTCTTCATCTTTGTACTATGCAGATTATCAAGTTTGTTGAGCCCGTCTCTAATGGATTGATGTTTGACGAAATGTCAGCACGGATTCAAAAAGCTCGTTTGACTTTTGATAACTTACGTCATTTATGGCGAAGGCGAAATATCCGTCTATCAATCAAGGAACGAGTATACTGAGTAGAAGTTCGCTTTGTTCTATTTTACGACTACGAAATGTGGCCATTAAGAATAGAAGATAATCGTAAGCTACTAGTATTTGATCACAGATGTCTTAGAAATATTGTTCGCATCTTCTGGGATCACCGGGTAAGTAATAGTCAGGTTAGAATCTGGATATTAAGGAATGATGGTAAATCAGATGATGAGGTTGTGAATATACATTAACTGAGATGGTTGGGCCATGTATTACGTATGCCTGAACACTGATTACCACGACGCGCTATGCTGACTAGTATTGAGGATGGTTGGAAGAGAGTTAGAGGTTGCCAAACCAAAACATGGCATCAGTACTTGGAGTCACTAAGTTCTAGTCTGAGCTATGTTGGTGGATGCAGACTACCTGGTTGGGGTTCGTATGACAATCATAACCAATGGTTGGAGACTCCGAGTGACATGGCTCAGAATCGATCACAATGGCATAGGTGTATACAATCTTTGTCTTCCCTTAAAAAGTGAGACTAAAATTGCTTCATATCTTTCTTTATAAGAACAAATTCTTTCTTCCTGCACTATACCGTTATACACAATATTTCTTTTATATATTACTGTCATTGAAGTAATGACTTCTATGAATTCGGTGTTCATCTCATTGTGCTGATGAGGTATGGCAACTTGGACCGATGGACATCTTTCCTCCTGGTCCTACGCTGTAGCTGACTGTCTAACAGAATGTTACCCAAATCATGTTTACATATTGATTCAATATATTTTGATGAGATTGATTATTTTTCTATATGTAATACTTTTAATCTGTTAACATATTAGTATAATATCAGTATTAAATATTAGATTATTAATAATCACAGATCATAGTCATATTATGACATCATTAATATGATAGTCATCATTACAATTAAATGAGTTTAGATGATCAAATTAATCAAGTGTAAACCTATTAGTCATGTAATCGAAATTAAATTTGATGAGCATTTGTGATCAACTTGAGTGAAGTTTACTGACAGATTTTTAGTTACTATGATCATATAAGATTATCTATAATATAACTGTCATTATGCAATCAATTGAATAATGTATTGTGTTAATGTGTAACAAGGAAGATATGCAGTGCTTCAATTTTTCATGATTTGTAAAGAATAATTACGATATCCTCTGTTATGTAAAATAATGCGGAAGAATTATTTATCTTATTCAATCAAAAGACATTACTTATGACATGAGTTAGCATTGATCACAATGGGACAGATACACCATTTGTTGCTTTATCTTAGTTTCTAAGCATCAAGATCAATTTATAACCTTCTGTGAGCGAATTTATTCTTGCTTCTCGAGTTATGTTCTTTGTGACTAAATTTATTCATCATCACTGACTATACTGTTGCTTTTTCTACCATGATATTCACCTTGACAATTTTATCCTTCTATGATGATTTGATGTGTCAACATGGACGATGTGACGACTGATATACCATGTGTAATGTATTATGGAGGATTAAATGAGTTTCATTTAGGTTTTCATAAAGAAATTTTTAAGTGTCTTCTGAATGTATATATAACTGTTTAAGTAATAATGGCTGAAATTTCTCAATATTAAATCTTAGTGTACTGGATTGGTTAGGCTTAACATAGTTCTGATATTATTCGTCTTCTTATTACATTATCGAGATTTATCAAAGGGACTAATTGCTTTAACTATGATAATCATTTTTCAATACATCAACACATTGTTTATACTGCATAGGTAACCGATATTGTTGGGCAGTTGATACATTAAGAACAGTTATCTCCAATGGAAATTAGTGATTATCGTGTTATATCATAGACTGATTCAAACTTTAACTGTGAACATTTAAATGTCCATTCAGTAGTTCTAGAGACTAAGTATTCTCTGTCAACTTCGAGGGTCCTTGGTTCGACCCATGGTCGAGACGTACATATGCATTACTGAAGAGTCCCTTATGTTTTAGCATTCATCTCAAGGAGATTATCACCGTTTGCTTCAAAAGATATTCACATTCTGTGAATTTTTTGGGCGAAAAACTGCTGTGATTAATTATACTCAGTTTCGTGGCATAAGATAATAGGTGATAGAATTTTCTGCTACGAATAATAAAATGTTGCAAATTATTCTTAATTTAGAACGTAAAAATTTGACTTCATAACCTTCCAAATACAGACGAGAAGAAAATAGTGAACAGTAAATTTCCGAAATGTATAAAGTGCGAGATTTCTCATCGATGGCATTACATATTCGATATACTATATCAAGAATTAATTAAAGCTAGGAATGTAAACTACCGGGTGCCAATTCAGTGGGCTGAATTTCAAGCATTCATACTAGGAGATGGAGTAACTGATTTCTATCCCTGGTGCAGTCGTGGGAGTGAACTGTTCAAAAGACTCATATTAAGGAGAAACCACTGTCCAGTAAACCTTGACATTCACTAGCTGATTAGCTGAACTCAATCCTTGATCTAAAGCAGAGAACTAAATAATTATTATCAGAATGGGGATTTGTGGAGATTGTAGTAATTTTAAAAGTTGAACGCACTAGTCAATCTAACCTAGACCAACAGTGAAAACCTCGGATCAATGGACGGTCGTTTCAACCTACTATGAGACTCCTCAACAGTGCACATCCACGATCCCGTACATAGGAATTGAACTAAGCACCCTCAGTTTCGCATGAGAATTTTCGACATCTAGACCACTGAGACGGTGTCAACCCATGATATTGTATAACCTTTCGTCTGTTTTCTGAAGTGGGTAGCTGGCTCTACCCGACATGGATCGTATTCCACTGGTCATGACCTTTCACTAGGACTCCATGAAATCGATCTTGAAGCTAGTCACTAATGAGCACATCATGATTATTATCAGAATAGAGGTTTTTGGAGATTATAGTAATTTTAATAGATGAATTCATGAATCAATATAAACTAGATCAACTCGTAAATTCAACTAAATAATTATCAGTACATACTTTCATTTATATTCTATTCTGATCACATTATTTTATATAGTAATTTCAAGAAAGTAACTATGCATTCAACTCTCTAGAATTAAGTTTTTCTGAATTTTTTTATTTTTAATCTGTAACATATACAAAGATCTGATTTTTAGAAGGGGGTTTTGTGGAGATTATAATAATTTTATATCGTTGAAATAATGAGTCAATTGAAGTTAGACCACCATGGAAAACCTGGAAGCACTGGATGCGCACTGTTGAGAAATCCCAAAATAGGACGAAACGGTGCTTCCAGGTTTTCTATGGTGATCTAGCTTCCATTGACTCATGATTTCAACGATTTAAAAATATTATTTAACAATTTATCCCACTTTCAATGAACGGTATTATGATAGAATTTGTATTAACAATGTATGTATACAAATAGGACTTTGATCTGGATAACTGATATGAGAAAATGAAAAGATTTTTCACCAATTTCTCGATATGAAGTTTCTTTCATTTGTTATTTTAGCGGTTGTTCGAATAGTAAAATACTAGGACATACCTACAAACTTATACACAATTACACAATAACATATATATACACACTCATAGACTAAAAGTCAAGATCGTTACGGATTAACCATTAAGGTAATTTAAACAAACAGTACAGTTGAATTCGGATCATGAACTTACGTGATTTTATTGTTTTTCTTATTTTTTTAATCATTCCTACATAACACTTCTTTCATAGGAGATGACACGAATCGGATTAATCCTTTTTGACATATAACTAAAGGAAATCAGTGTAAAGATTGAAATTTAAGACAAATTAATCCTTTATATACTACTGACTAACATGTTAAATTACATATTTTAACTTGTTGGGTACTGAACGATTTGTTATTACAATAATATAAAGTCAAAATTAGATTAAGATTATAATCAAATTTTCATAGTTGAAATCATGAGTCAATTGAAGTTAGACCAAAATGAAAAACCTGGAAGCACTGGACGGCCGTTTCGTCCTATTGTGGGACTCCTCAGTAGTGTGCATCCACGATTCCGCCTCACGAGTGAAATTCGAACCCAGTACCTACCAGTCTCGCGCCAGAGTACTTAACCGACAGACCACTGAGCCGGGATCCAACGGTGTTAATCAAATTGTTTATTTATATAAGAACTTTCGTTTAAATTAGAGCGAATAGTTTCACAGTATTTGGGCGCCGAGTTGATGTAAGACATTAGATAAGAAGAATATAGTTGTAAAAATTTCACCGAATGAATTTGAAGTAAATCCAAAGTTTCGCTTGGCAATCTGGTCGAAGCTTTTCCAAGAAGTTTTTATTTTTCATATTGTTTATTCATATAAGAAATCACACATTCTAGGTCGAATAAATCTTCATACATTACCCATTGTAATCGTTCTAAAACCACCCTCATTTACACAATATTTTCGAAAAATAACTGGTACAGAGTATTTCCAACTTGTTAGATACATTTTAACTGATAGATTGAAGATTTAAACTTCAATCCATACACAAGATTTGTTAAAATTATGACTAGAATTGGTTACAGATACGTATATTCTGAAAAATTCAAATATTTGTCTTATCTGGTTTTAGTGATTAGAGAGCTAGCTGAATTAGAATATTTTGTGACACACTTATCGAATTATAGATACAAAATAACCGGTTCCAACTCATTTAGTCAGTAACATAAACAAATGTCTAGCTTCAATTGACTCATGATCTCAACTATATGAAATTACTAAAATCTCGACACAACCTCCTTCTGATAATGATCATGTGCTCACTAGTGACTGGCTCCATGAGGTATTTCCTGGAGTTCTAGTGAGAAGCAGTAACCAGTGGAGTTCAACCAAGTCTGTTGTGAGATATCAACTCACTGACGGCAATTGGTGAACGGTTGCTCAACTTCGTGGATTGGTTGAAGTTAGAAATTAACACCATTGGATGCCGGTCGGCTCAGTGGTCTAGAGGTTAAGTGCTCGCGAGGAGGGATCGTGGATGCGCACTGCTGAAGAGTCCCCATTGATGTTTAGAATTGTAATTGTTCAGTTTGTTTTGGCATATCTACATCCTGTGTGGATGGTAATACCGTGGCAAACTACACAGGATGCACATATGCTAAAACAGACTGTCCAATTGCAATCCTAGACATCAATGAGAAAATTCTATAATATATTGTTTAACTTTTAATTTTTCTAAAGATGACATTTTAATTTGTAAAGTTTACTAATTGTATGAAGTCATATAAGTTGTTTTTAAAAGAACATGTTCTTCTTAATAAATCTCAGGAAACCCTGCATCAACATCTAGGATTGTCTTATAAACTCTATCATCTTTAATAACATAATTATAAACTGAGAATATTACTTTTAAACAAGTGAATCAAAAATGATTGATCTGTGTATGTGCATTGAAGATAGTTTCAATACAATGATCTTGTAAGGAGCAGTGTGGATTGGTTGAGGTTAGACATTAACACCGTTGGATGCCGGCTCAGTGGTCTAGAGGTTAAGTGATCTGGTGCGAGAGTGATAGGTCCTGGGTTCGAATCTCACTCCTGAGGCGGGATCGCGGATGCGCACTGCTGAGGAGTCCCATAATAGAACGAAACGGCCATCCAGCGCTTCCACGTTTTCGATGGTGGTCTAGCTTCAATTGACTCATGATCTCAACTATATAACAATGTAAAAACAGTTCATTTTTGACACTATTCCACTGAAGTTTATAGGTGGTAAATATTACAGCTTAAAATGTCATCTTTTTTTCTCGTTCGTCATTTTTTTTATAACTAACCAACTTATCTTTTGTTCCATAACTAGGTTAAAACACATTGAAATAACTAACAGTTGACACAGTGTGTAATAACTATTCTAATACATGCTGAGTCTGATAGGAAAACTAAACGACAGTTAGTTTTATTTAATTCACTATATCATATATGTATTTATCAATCCCAATTTCTCAATTTAAACTTATATATTTATCTAAATAAACAAATGAACACTTCTTCATTCTCAACTTGACTACTACAGGTGATCCATCTGATTAGAACAATCAAGTATAGAAATAAGAAATTGTGATAAGTTCACGTGGTCACATTGATTGCAGTCACGGTGTTCATTGTAGTATTGATCAGTATGATAGTGTGTGTGTGAGTATGTGTTAACAGAATTGTTTGTCTGTTTAGTTGATGTGATGGTTGTTGAGACTGATAATTTGTCTGTCTGATAATTGTTATCAGGAGACTGGATATGAAGTGATCTAGTAAATTTGATTTGATTGAACACTGATTAGATGTGAATAGTGAAACGTGTAAAATTTCAAGTGAAATCATTAAAGATACATGATTATCTAGAAGAAGAAGATGATCATGATGATAATCTGATATCGATTTAAATGAAGATTGAATCATGAGGATAATAGTCTTAAAATGATCCTAATTGCGTTTTTTAAAATAAATGTTTGCTTTAAATTCAGTTAGTATTGTTTGTTTGAATCTTCCCATTGATGCTTAGGACTGCAACTGGTCAGTCTATAATTGGCATATGCGCATACTGTGCGTATTGCCACGATATTGCCTTAATTCACAAGCATTATAAGCAAAGATGGATAGTGGCTAGCAATGGAACTTCACCCCATTGTACAAGCAAGTGGCTATCAGGACTCAGTAGCTGAGTGGATAACGCGATGGCGTTTGGGGCGAATAGTACTGGGTTCGATTCCCAGATTGAACACCAACTCTGAGATTTAGGTACATCCAGTGGACGAGTCCCAAATAGGACGAAGGCGTGTCCTGGATTCCACTGCTAGCCACTATCCATTTTTGTTTATAATGTTTGCTTTAGTTTCATGTTTTGAATTATGAACACAATTTATCGATTGGGATCGAATGTCTTGCGTTTCAATCCAGAGAGCGGGATCGTGGATGAGCATTTCTGAGTCCCACACTGGGATGAAACGGTCATCCAGTGCTTCCAGATTTACATTGGTGGTCTAACATTGATCTGTTCATGATATCAATTAAAACATTATATTAAATTATTCATGTATTATGACTCAATATTTCATGTCCGTACGGTTGTTTATCAGTATGTTATGTACTGAAGATTCATTTACAAAGTTATATGATAATAAAAGATAATTGTTAAAAATTATTTTAATTATCAGGAGTTTTGCGGAGATTTAGTATTTTCATAGTTGAAAGCTTGAGTCAATTGAAGCT
>NC_031496.1:7805352-7813720 GCF_000237925.1 Schistosoma mansoni
TAGACTACCATGGAAAACCTGGAAACATGGTGGTCTAGCTTCAATTGACTCAAGCTTTCAACTATGGGAAATTATTTTGTGAATTCACAGAATATATTCCTTAACCATTTCTGGAACTAACCTGAACTTTATACGAATAATGATGATTTGAATCCTAATGGAGGACAGTGATCATGAAAAATTTAATAATAACAATCCATACATATAGTTCTTAATGGGACAGAAAAAATTGTCAACTTATGGACAAATCATTGGAAATTTTTGTTCAAATATACTGAAAACTTTCAACAGTACATTTTCTAGGTGTCTCAGTGACATGGGACATCAGTTTGTTATATTAAAAATTTTCAAACTGTTTTATAAACAAACAACTCTAGATCTTAATAGTTAAATTCACGAGTCAATCTGAGCTAGAGAATCATTGAAAACCTGGATGCACTGGAAGGCTGTTTCGTCATAGTGTTTAACTCCTAAGCAATGTGCAACCACGACCCCGCAGGCGAGTCTCGAATCCAAGACCTTTGGTCACGCGAGTGAATGCTTGACCTTTAGACCACTGAGTCGGTATCCAACTATGTTAATACTTAACTACAAAAGATCCATGATCTCTTAATCTTCTCTGAAACGATTACTATGGAAAGCTTAAATCTTGGATTTTATGTTTTAAAACGAAGCAGTTGTTAGTTGTTTTTTTGTCATGACAACGTAACTCTTATTGTTGTAAACAGTATTTTTCAATCTCTCTTTTCTGATCCCGTCATCACATCAATTTACTCTTACTTTTAAAATCCGTATCATATTAAATAGTCGTTAACAGGTCTTCCACCAATTCATTACGAAACCATATAATTTTAGTCATATGCTATGATCACACTACTGTAAGTGATGTTCTAAAGATTTCTTTTACATATAATAGGTATTTACAATATTGCATCTATATTTTCCAACTTCATTAAGATGTGTTGCACACCATACTGATGTCTACCTTCAATAAATCCCAATTGCCTTTATTTCCAAATGTTGATTAAGTTTCATTGGGAATTTAGGTTTTGAAATAATATAGACTGTAAGAAACTGATATGAATCTAAAAAGGTGTTGGGAATTTATACTTTTCTACTCAAATCGTTATTTTCATTATCTTCAAAATAATATTATGGTTGAATCACGCTGTTGAATTCGATTAGGGGAGAAGGGATATACAACTGCTGATAAATAGATCTCACTTACCTGATCCAACTATGTAGTTCTATGAATGAAACGACGAACTGTTCAACTATTATCTGTGCTGCAATACGTTGCTAAACAAAAACCCAATCACAAACTGTTTGAAGTCTTGTATTCATGTCAAAGTACATTTATCAAACTCAGTTAACTGTGGTTAAGTAGATTGACTGTTATTGCATCAGAAATTATTCATACATAGTTTAAGATACAATAAGTTATCATGACGACCAGCAGGAATTTTAGCCTCATGAAACAACAACCCGGATTATCATGAATTAACTTAAAATGGTTAAGTCAAATCTTGTTAAGTACCATTGAAAATATAACACTCTAAATTGTTTCCACTGTGAGAGTATTACTACAAACAAATTAATACTCTGTTACACACCATGTTCATGTTTACTACGATAAACAAGTAGGTTCCGCACAGATTATACTATATAAAATATAAAATGTAAAACAAAACTTCTGACCATCGGTATTGTCTGCTCACTCTCACCCTTTCTCTCTCTTCGAGTGGGTGACTGGATTATTAAAACTTCCACATCTGAATGCAATGGACAACTCAGATGCAACTAGACGATTTGAAATTCACCTCTTCTATCCCATACACCCCAACAAATGTAGGTGGATACAACCAGTGTAGCAGAAAACTCTGCATCAGTAGGTCTCAACATACACAAGCAAGATCCTCAAATACAATACGGAGAACACCAACACAACCATATTCGATAGAGAAGCTCTGGAAGAGGTGAAAACATTCACATACCTGGACAGCATCATCGATGTACAGGGAAGATCTGATGTAGATATGAAGACAAGGCTTTGCGAGGTAAGTGCAGCATTTCCACACTTGAACAACACATGGAACTCAAAATAACCGTGAACAAATATGAAATTCAAAATCTTCAATACGAACGTCGAGACAGTTCTACGATATTGAGCTGAAACGTGGAGAACTACCACAACCATCATCAAAAACGTACAAGTATTCATAAACAATTCTTCACACAAGATGCTCAATGTTTGTCGACCGGACATCATCAGTGATCTAGTTGATGAGGAAATTAGGAAAAGACGTTTAAGGTGGATAGGACATGCATTACGGAAATCATCAAACTGCATCACGAAACAACTGCTAAGTTGAAATGCTGAATGAGAACGGAAAAGATGAGGACCAAAAAACATACTGCCTTAAGAATTAGAAGCAGACATCAACAGGATGAATAGCAACTGGAAATAACTTTGAAGGTTTACTGAGAACTGAGTTGGATTGAGAATGCTCATGGTCACCAACTTATGTCCTACGTGGTGTGAAGGTTGTATGTAATTGATTTCTAAATAAACTACTGGGTTTTGTGATGAGATATTAGTCTATCAACCAACATCCAAACAGAACCTAGAATATATTCTATTCCCAATATCCATTTATGTCACACAATCACATTTAGTCAGTTAATTATAAAATGATTTATGTTGTATAGTAAATAAATGGAACAAACATTATTAATACACAATTATCAGGTCATTAACAATTAACTATAATACAAACTGTTTTTAATAATTAATTCTATGGACTGAGAGTGAGAAACTATTGGATACTATTGGATGGGAGAATTTCACAATTGTGAAATGATTGAAAAACACGAAAGAGAACACACAGAAATGGATAGTAGAAATGAAACACTCAATGGAATAATCTAGAAGTTGTTGGTTAGTGAGCTTGATATTTGTGTTTCTTAAATTAATGATAAATACCTCCTAAGTGGTTGTATGAATTGTGAGGTTAATTGATCTTCTGTAAACTACAATAAATCATAATTGGCTGAGTGGACGATGTAGAGAGAGAGAAAGAGAGATAGTGAGGGATATACATCTCTCTTTGAAATGCTTAATTATTAATGCTACATTATTGAAGCATAAAAATAAGTGAACAAATTTAAATGTATAGGTTTTCCCGGTTGACAATTATTGTATCGCGGTTGTGATTCCTCATCCTCCGTAGATGAGGAATTTTCGGGTTTGATGGAAAAAATTTAGAAATAACTGATTGGTGAACTTGTTTTTTTTTTAAATGTATGCTCATGTGTTAATGACTAAACCTTTTGTCGCCTGTAATAATTTGTTTATTGACTGTGAATTGTACATCATTGTTATCTGATTAGTTCCATCCACGTTTTAATTAAAATATCTTAACTTATGAAATAAATAGGCATCCATTCTATTCAACTGCATTGTTATACTCCTGTCTGTGAATAGGTGTATTGGGGCAAGAAGTTGAATTAAATTTCTTCTCGATCAATTAGAAATTGGAACCGAAGTAGTTAGGTATCGTGACAAGAGAAATTATATCAATAAATATTATCATAACTAGATAATGTATTCTTCCGTATGGTAGTCTATAGTTGAATCAATAGTTGTTGCGTAATTTGGTCAATCTATTTTAAAAAATGGCTTCCAACTATACATTGTCCATTCTATGTAGTTGAGTAGTATATAAATATGATAAGAAAACTTATGTGTGTATGCAACAATGTAAATCAGTTATTGTTCTTGGGGAATGCGCGATCTATTTTTTCACATAATGTCAACAGCAAATGTTTTGTAAATATGCAGTCTGAATAATCATTGTCTTAAATTTTGAATGTCATGTGTAAGTAACATCACAAACGTTATTTATTAATAACATTTAAAATCATTTTTCAAATCATCTGTTTTATTTATTAAAAAAATTGGATGAAGAGTTCCTCTAAGCGTTTCACTCATCTCTTCTTCTCCTCTTAAATCTCAGTAATTGTCTTGCCTTCTTCGTCCCTGACCGGTCTCTCTGGCTTACTATATCTCCCTGCTACTTTCCCCGTTGTGTCGTATAATTGTCGCACATTTCTTCCTGTTGGTAGGTCTTCCACGTGTTTCCGTTAGTCAGTTTTAATGCTCTTCATCAACTGTTTGTTGGCTACAGTGTATTCAGCTTGTGCCTTGACTCTCTCTGTTCTTGCTCGACTATTAGTGATTGGTATCTCCTTGCTCTTCCTTTTTGAATTTTAATCAGAGTGTCAATCAACATCCATTTTTTGTGAAAGAACTTCTTGCTGCCCAGAAGCTTTTGACACGTTGAAGTTAGTGTTGCTTTGATCCCTCTCCAGTTGTTCTCGCTAATAGATGCATTTTGTTTGCGTACATCTCGTAGGTCTTGTAGCCCGTTGTTGAGAGTTATTGTTGCTGTTGACAGTGTCTCGAAGGAAGTCTATATTGAACATTTGAAATGCTGTTTGTCCATTTGTCCAGTTCATCTTTAGCTTCAGTTTCATCTTGGCAACCACCAGATTGTGGTCTAAATCTATGTCAGCACATCACATGTTTGTCACATCTTCCATGGTCCATCTGAATGTTTTAGTGATACAAATATGATCGATGTGATTCTATGTGATATGATCCGGTGAGACCCATGTAGTTTTGTGTATGTGTTCTTTGGGGGATATTGTGCTATCTATAACCATTTTCCTGAATACTCATAAAGTTTCAAATCTGTCACCATTTTCGTTCCTTTCTCTCAGTCAGTCCATGTCGTCCCATCATATCTTCATACCCAGTGTTGTCCATTCCGACTTTGACGTTGAGGTCTCCTATTAGGATTGCCAGGTCCTTTCCTGAACACTTCGATATGAGCAATCGCAGCTTCCAGTAGACCTATTCTTTATCGTCGTCATTGTTATCACTGGTGGGTCAACAGCGCTAGATATCATTCATTGAGATTCCCTCCTTTGTGTTGAAGGATGCTTTGATAATTCCGTGTCCATGTTATTTCCATCCTATAATTTCATTACGTGGTTGTTTGGAAAGCATCAGAGAAACTCTCTGTTCGATTAGTCCTCTCTGTCTCCCACGTTGTCTGGACATTCCATGTACCTATATTGATTGTTGTTCTAATTGTTAAAATGTGCATTGTACTCGTGACTTTCGAAGAATGCCGGCTTTTAGTATGAGTCGTCATATTTTTTCTGAATGTAGATCGTTCGGCTTTGAGGGCAGAATTTAAGTGGTTTACATATTTTAAAATTCTGGTTAGCGTTTTTTAGCACGTTTATTTTCTACAAGATGGCTTTACTGACCCTATGTTCAACCTTTATCCTTTGTGTGGGCTTTCGATGGGCAATAACGTAAGAAGCGCTGCAAGTAGAGTTTCGATTGTACAGCTAAACTGCTAATAAGATCAACTTCATTAAATGATATGTAGCTATACCAACGTTTAATTTCGATGTAGTAAATGAGAGCCTACATTTGTTTAGCTGAACAATGTAAAAAACATTGGAGCTTACCTATTCAATTTCGTATATACCATTGTCAGACAGTTCAATGTTCATCACATGATATAAACATTTGAAAAACCATAAAAAAGTATTACTAACATGTGAACTATAATCACATTCATATTATTATTCTCAATTAATTAGATAGCTTATTCACTAGGGAATGATTAGTGTTAGTTCAGTTGACCTTTGCCATAGAACTAATGTTATTGTCCCAGTGAACTGGTCTTAGTACATAATTTCCAATTTATAGTACAGTAAACGTTAATGATAACTTATTCGTACTATTTTTCAGTTAACACTTTAGTGTTTATCAGTACTGACTGGATTGTTTTACGTAGGAAAGGAGTTCATAGGCACTGATGAATAGTATAGTGATTAGCTCATTTAATTTACAGTTAACAGAATACTATATGCTAAGTTAATAGATATTGGCTATCGAAGAATACTGATACAAATTAACCCTAGAGCAGACAATAAAGATTTAGTAATTATAAGGCTAAAAGTTTTCTTATGCTTTCGTGCTTGAATAACTCATGGGCTAGCGAATTTCGTACAGAAATAATACGAAATGTATCAGATAAAACTGTTAAAATACTTCACGATGAATTCATGTTAAACGCGATGACGGTGGGTCTGTCGTGTGAAAAAAACTGAAAAGGTATATGTAACGAATTGAAAAGAAAAAGAATTTAAATCTAATTGTGAGTGGCCCTAAAAAGGCCTTCAATCGGTCTCTTAACATTTCCGATTGTCTTAAACTATGACGTCATTAAAATTCCAATATCGAGCCGCATATGGGACAATGGAATCGGTGGAATTAGGGTTATGGATTTCAGACACAAAAGGAATGAAAAATTGCATTGCAGCGACAAAATTTCCGAGGGCTTTCATCAGCAGTTTCACTTGGCAGCTGATCAGGATTGTAAATAACACACAGTCTGTTGTCGTGTGCACCTTCGTCGATGTTATTGTCTCGTTTAATAAATTCTTCTGAGTTTATCGAAACAATATCATCGTTAATTGTTAATTTATTTGTCATTCTCAGAAACTGGGAAATTTAACATATCGAAATCTAAAATATGTGATTTGTAGTGCAGTCACACTATCTAATTTTCAATATTTTAGTGAGTATGATTAATTTTCCTATATGCCAATATAATAACAGGAATAGATACAAATCACAGCAATCTATGACGTCACTAGTTCATATCAAACTAATCAAGTGTAAATGTAATGTGATTATGTAATTGAAAATAAATTCTTTTTATAAAGTTGATGAGTATTTATGATCATCTTGAATGAGGTTTACTGACAGATTGTTAGTTACTATGGTCATGTAAGATAGTCGGTTTTTTTAACTCTCCGTTTTATAATCAATTAAATCTTGTATTGTGGTTATGGCTAAATGAGCAATCTTTAAATATTCTTATCTATCCGTTATATGGTCATGCTAACTGTGATGTAATAGCTTACTCACTAATGACGTAAACTAATTTTTCCTAGTGTTATTTGATTGAATGATCTTTTATATTCATTGAGTATAGTGTGTAATAATATATGATGCACAAAAATTCATAAATAATTAGGTGGATGAGCAGTGTTGAGGAGTCCCACAATAGGACGTAATGGCCATCCAGTGCTTCCACGTTTTCCATGGTGATCTAGCTTCAATGGACTCATGATTTCAACTATATAATATCATATAATGTATTAAATTGTTGATAGTAACAAACTCAGTAGGGACAATTTATGATGGTGATATGTGTATTTTTAATAACTCTTACTTTAGTAATTTATTTTCATGTAATGTAAATACTTGTTGAGTTTTTCATCAATTTCGCTTGAGTTTCGAAGGCTATCAATTGCAATACATAGATAACTGACATATTACTCGGTGTAATGATCATTCCTGTACAGATCAATGTTGGTAACAAAATAGCATTAACGATTTTTAAGTTAAAACGATGAATATATATCTTTCTTATTAGTGTAATGATTGTTTACAGTTTATTGATTTTCAAAGTTTACATTACAGTTTTGTCTTAGTTAAACATTAACTAGTGTTACACCCTAGTTTGCAATTGCTGAACAGTTTTTATCCACGACGCCACTGAGGATTGATCCAGTGAACTTACATAATGATTGAGCTATGTTGTGAACATAAACCATTGGATATAATCTCAGCGATTCAACTGTTAATTGCTTACATAGGGACTTTAAGGTTCCAGGTTTAACTTTAATTCAGATCTTGGATATACACTGAAGAAGATTGTTGTGATAAAAAGGAATAAATGGTTGTCTTGTTCTTCCTGGTTTCTAGTGGTTGTTGAATTAATGTCATTTACTATGCAAAGCATGATAGTTATCTGTTTACAAATAACTACTGGCCAACTGGAAAAGTCGATTTTTTAGTACTTATCGGTTATCATGTAAGTTATATTTTGTTTTATCATGTTAGCTGGTAGTTAGATGTGCATATTCAGAAAGGTAATCATTCACATATAGGTATATTCTCATATGGGAAATCAATTTGTCACAATGAAAGACAAAATATATATTCAAATAAAATTGTTGTTTTTAAAATAAACCTAACTATCAGAAGGCATTTTGTGGAGATTTCAGTATTTTCATAATTGAAATCATGAGTCAATTGAAGGTAGACGACTATGGTTCCCCCCCCCCCCCCCGCCCCCCTTTTTCCCCATTTTCCAACCCACCCGCCCCAATAACCCCCCTTATCCTCACGGCCCTCTACAAAACCCCTGGCGCCCTCCCCCCCCCCTTTTTTTCTCTACACTTCCCCCCCGTCTCCCCTCCCCTCCCCCCCCCC
>NC_031496.1:7813920-7839549 GCF_000237925.1 Schistosoma mansoni
CCATCCAGTGCTTCAAGGTTTTCCATAGTCGTCTAGCTTCAAATGACTCATGATATCAACTATATAAATTACTAAAATCTCCACAAAACCCCCTTCTGATCATATAGTATGTTGAAATTTACTGTTATAAACAAGCAGGTTTCACACGGATTATGTTCACTAAAGTGTAGATAGAACTCCTGACTGTAGATATTACAGTGTAATTTATAAATTAATTATTCACTCATTAATTGGAATTTCTAAATGAACTACCATGTTTTATGATGCGATATAAGTTTATCAATAAACATTTAAATACAACTGAGAAAATACTCAATTCCCAGGATGAATTGCAACTGGAAACAACTTGAAAGGTTTACTGAGAACTGAGTTGGATTGAGAATGCTCATGGTCACCAACTTATGTCCTACGTGGTGTGAAGGTTGTATGTAATTGATTTCTAAATAAACTACTGGGTTTTGTGATGTGATAGGAGTTCATCGACCAACATCCAAACAGAACTTAGAATATATTCTATTCCCAATATCCATTTATGTCACACAATCACATTTAGTCAGTTAATTTTAAAATGATTTATGTTGTATAGTAAATAAATGGAACAAACATTATTAATACACAATTATCAGGTCATTAAAAATTAACTATAATACAAACTGTTTTTAATAATTAATTCTATGGACTGAGAGTGAGAAACTATTGGATACTATTGGATGGGAGAATTTCACAATTGTGAAATGATTGAAAAACACGAAAGAGAACATACAGAAATGGATAGTAGAAATGAAACACTCAATGGAATAATCTAGAAGTTGTTGGTTAGTGAGCTTGATATTTGTGTTTCTTAAATTAATGATAAATACCTCCTAAGTGGTTGTATGAATTGTGAGGTTAATTGATCTTCTGTAAACTACAATAAATCATAATTGGCTGAGTGGACAATGTAGAGAGAGAGAAAGAGAGATAGTGAGGGATATACATCTCTCTTTGATATTCCTAATTATTTATATTACATTATTCTATGAGTGTAATTGAATGAGTTTATTGAAGCATTATACTAAGAAGTGAACGGAATGAAGTTTATAGGTTTTCCCCATTGTCTACCGTTGTTTCACTAGAAATTGTGAATTGTAAAGTATCAGTGTAAGAGGGACGTTCGTAGGAGAATATATACCCATCTCTGTCTTGTCTTTCCATAAAAACGTACACATTTCCAATATTACTG
The DNA here is from genome assembly GCF_000237925.1 of Schistosoma mansoni. Classification (NCBI taxonomy): domain Eukaryota; kingdom Metazoa; phylum Platyhelminthes; class Trematoda; order Strigeidida; family Schistosomatidae; genus Schistosoma; species Schistosoma mansoni. Next base: position 7,815,143 of record NC_031496.1, read on the forward strand.
AAATACTCAATAAACAGTCTGTCAATCAAACTGGCCAATCGAGATACACAGGGTTGGTATCTGAATACGGTCAAATGACGATATCTGCATCCTATTACATTCCATATATACATATTTGAATAATATTCGTTAATTTATTTGTAATTGTAAGAAACTAGGAAATTTAGCATATAGAAATCTAAAATATGTGATTTGTTGGGCAGTTACACTACAGATTCCACATTACACTCTTCAGTATTCCGTCACTTAGCTATATGTCGATAACACTTACTATCTGGGATATGTGAGCAGAAACTTCGACCGTCGAATATTTCTGTCGAAACATGTTGGTTTGTGGCAAGGGACACTGTGACTAACTCTATTTTCTTGACTACACAGATATATCAGACGTGCAACTACACCTATGCAATTTATCGCTTGTCTACAACCCACCCACATTGTTTGAAGTTTAATCAAGATGTAGGTAGTTTCCTCATTCGATTTACGATCTCGATCACATTCACAAAGTTCTAAGATGTTTGTGAATACTCATTTAAATGATGAATGATAATGAATATCTGTTAGTTAGTGTCTTGATAAAAGTGATTTTGACCTTTTCAAATCAGAATTGAATTATCTATCTGTATTTCATAAAATCTACCTGTTTATCAGTAATTTATATTTAACCCTGTTCTTCTTCTTATCATCATAATCCAGCAAGCAAATAAATCTGACCATTGTGATGATAATCAGAATAACTCTGATGATGCAATCAGTGAATTGGCTTAATATTCTTCCTCAAGTCTCATATTTCCATACAACAGAAATGACGAATTAGAGTAATATTGAAATATTTGTGTTATCTGTTAACAGTGTCAGAACAGTGTGATAAGTGAATATTTTTTCATTGAGCTAAGTAACATTGACTGATAGGATAAAAGTGATGAATGAATTATTTGATATACAGGTCTTGGTGAAGTGAAACTAGAGTTTGTCAGTAATGATGGGTTCAGTCTGACTGATTGTTTGAACAGGTTGTATGTTGTTGAGATTAGTTTATTATGTGGATATTTGAAGTGTTCAAATTATCATTCGGATCACAAAAAATTGAACTTGTAACGGAACTTGTAACAGATAGCAAGTATTGATTGATTTTAACACACTCCAGATGGTGTATTCAGAATTCTTAGTGTACTGTTCACCCATAAATATTGTACATTCAATTAAGTAAAAGCTCTATGGATTTTCATTGCTTTCAAATAGTTGTCTTTTGCAATTCAGCATTTTGTCCTCAAATGTTTATCATTAGAAGTAATTGAATCAAACCCAACAGGCACTGGCGTGTTACCGCTAACATTTATGCGTTAAAACCACTGAGAGTGATACTGTTATTACAGATAAGGTATAAGTATAGGTATAAACCTATTGATCTAAAGTGGATGCTCTGTGTAAGATTTGATATGGTTGTGGTATCGATTTCTGATTTTTTTTCAACATGGACAAGTTAATTTGGATCTATTTTCTGTGTTTAAACGATTTTTAATCGATAAGTTCTCAATACGGAAACTAGACATGAAATATGCAATTTATTGTCATTAGTAGTAAAGAAGTTGAAATATCATATCATCATTATATCATCACTCAGTAATACATAACGTAGAACTTGGCATATGTGTCAGTCAGTTCACAACCTACTAACATAGTGGAATGAAAATGTTAAGGGAAATCCCAGAGTTGTAGAGGTGTTAACACTGTTAGTGATAATCGAAAACTTTATGCATCGAAGATACTATTCGAGAAGATAATATAAATTAGTAGGATAAAGAAATCGGTAAAACCTTTGATTTAAGGGAATTGAAATAGTGAATGAACTCACATTATTTAGAACTGTTCTCAAACTTGTCACCCAAAGTCTCCAAACATTAGTTACGATAATCGTGCAGATCCCAACTGGATATACTGCACCTACCCACGTGACAGCCCAAAGTTAATGTTTTCATGGATTGAGGCTATGAATTGAATTTCAGCTATTTCCTAATGTATTTCAAATAATATATAAATTGACTAGTAAAATTTTGCAATTAACTGTTGTTCATAATCAGGATTAAAACTAATCAGTTGCCATATCATTCTGAATAGATAGCCTAGATGGAACTTTTCACCCCATGTTTTGTTTTATTTGGTGATCTTTCCCTAAGGATGTTCATTAAGCAACAGAGACTGATCATTTTTTGTTTTGTATGTAAGCAACAGGGAACTATAATCTTATACTTTGATAAAGTTTGAGAAAATCAGTGTCTATTTGAACACTGTAGCTTATAAATAATATGTCGTTGTTTGAAATGAAAGCTACTGGTGTTCCATTCAAAGAGTGAACATTAACAGTTTGATCCACCTATACCTACCTGATGAGTTCGAAATGAGTCGAAATGTTTAACTTTTATTTCATTCCTGGCAATATACTATAAATACAGTTGTGTGTTTTCCCGTTAATTTATAATCCATATTGGTCTCTTTTTAATTGTCATCGTTGAATACCCTCCACGATATTTATATGGTAGTATATTAAAAATAGTTTATTGATCAAGTACATGTTTTATTAGAATTTGTCCAGAGTTAACTCTTAGCTATTTACTGTCTATTTATCTATTTACACTGTACTCTATAAAAATTAGTGGGACAGTGTCTCATCAACTAATATGAGCCTTTGAAAGAGATCAGCCTGACCAACTATTCCGTCGTAATTTATGACAAACTACTGTTCCTCCTATGCACATTATGAAATGCATAGATCGATCTGATCTGTGCATTTCATGTCTGCATTAAATGTGTCCTTGCACCAAACTCACTTAAAAATTATAATCATGAACAAGGTAGGATATCTAAAAAAATACAAGGACTGGAAACCGTCTTATCACCTGCAAATGTAGCATTTACGCTGATATGTATTCCATGAGGTACATTTGTTTTGGACTAGTGTACTTCAGATGCTCGCGTAATTTATATTTGTTAATGCAAAGAGCCGGAGGTTCATGCACCCTCTTATTTGTAGCAAATACGAAATACGAAAGTGGACGCTGTTTTACTGATATGTCGTGACAAGAAAGGCGAGTTTACGTCATTTCTAAATCGATGTGATAGTTTGTAACACTAGATTCATTCTTGACGTGACATTTCGACATTGGTTTTATTCTCGATGCAATGTTTTAGTCAGTATGACATTAGTTTTACATTTTCCGGTATAACATTAATTCGGGTCAATCCTCTGTGCTAATTATGTGTAAATTTCGTTCAGTACCAAAGGTGTAAACTTTTTCCCAGTGTGACAGTTATATTCTTTCCACTATTCTGAGTATATTTCATATGGGTTTCAGAGTAATCCAGTGTATCTTTTTATTTATATGATATTTATCAATTAACTAATCGTAAACATATGGCTCTTCACTGAAATTTCGAGTACATATGCCTCACAAGTGAATGAGGCATGATGCAGATCAGCTAACTAACTTCCCTAAAAGGTTTTACCGACCTAATTGACTGGAAAGGAATTATCTGATTATTTAAAGCGATTAATTTAAAAACATAATTCATTGCATTATTACGTCACCCAACTTGAACTATCTATATTTATTCTAATTATAATTTTAAAACTTCATTTGGTACATAAAGTTATTCAAGTTAACATTACATACTTGTTATTTTTAAATTCACTTAGTACTGTTTATTTGAATCTTTCCATTGATGTTTAGGACTGCAATTGATCAGTCTCTTATTGGCATATGTGCACCCATCGTTGCTTATAATGCTTGTGAATTAAGGCTATATCGGGGCAATACGCGCAGTATGCACATATGCCAATTAGAGACTGACCAGTAGCAGTCCTAAACATCAATGGGAAGATTCAACCAAACAAAACCAAATGCATTTAAACTTCACCCCGTTGCATAAGCAAGTAGCTATCAGGACTCAGTAGGTAAGTGGATAATGTGATGGCGTTTGGAGCGAAAGGTACTGGGTTCGAGTGCCAGAGTGAACGCCAACACTGAGATGTAGGTACATCCAGCTGACGAGTCCCAAATAGGACGAAATGCGTGTCCTGGATTCCACTGCTAGCCACTATTCATCTTTGTTAGTTATTTTTTTTATTAAAAATATATTACTGTACTAACAATCTCAAATTAATACGATGACATTTTCTAGGAAATCTATTAAGTTTAATCTTGGGTAAGAATTGGTTGAGAGAGAATATTCCACATCCACAAATTTTAACAATGATAACTATGTGTTATATTTATAAAGGTTCACATTTTCCAATCACTGATATTATGAACTGTTATTCATCAATCTGTTTTTGATGTATATTCATCCTGAATGAATTATCTTGATATTACTATTTAGTCACAAGTTTTTATGAAATATAGATAATGGTTAATGGTGGAATTCAAGTGGTGTATTTCGTCCTATCTAGGACTAATCAAGAAGTTGCAGTTGAAGCCCAATGTTGATATTCACATTATTACTCAAACTTCAATACTTCTCATCAATAATGTCATTGCACTATCCACTGAGTTAGTAAAGTCAAATAAATCACAAATAAGTCTATAACTTATTTCAATAATCAAGTCCTACAATAGTCAAACGCAGATTCTCATCACTTTGATTCGGTGATGATGACATCATATTCGACGATATTCTTAACCTTAAAAATTTGACAAGAGCTCATACAAATGAATAGTAATTTCTTTCACCTTACTTCATTACTGTCTATAAAATATCCCATCCCAAACATAATTCCTATCAATCATACTATATATTTATGATGAGTGTAATGTAAGAAGTCAGAATGGAAAGTCAAGCTTAATGAAATTCATTCTTGTTCCCCTTGAACTCTCATTTCATTGAATGATTAAATTAATTCATTCATTCAATAAATGATGTAAGATAATTAAATTAATAAAATTTACTTATTAAATAGTAACCGGTTCTTTTAATTTGAATTGTAAATGAGATTTTGTAATGTTGTGAAACTTTTTTTTTTTCTATTTTTCTTTCCATTTTTCTACACACGACATTGAATATTGAATAGTATTTGATATGTAAGATATACCCTTGTCAAGATTGAATTTTTATTGTCATGTGAAATACATTAAACTAAATTAATGTCACATGTGATATTAACCAAAATTGAAAAGAGGAGGTTAATTCATTCATTATGGAAATCAGTTTATCCAGTTCCTTTATGATACTCCTTATAGGTTTTGTGGATATTTTAGTAATATTTATAGTTGAATTCATAAGTCAATTGAAGCTAGACCACCATGGAAAACCTGGATGCACTGGACGACCGTTTCGTCCTATTGTGGGACCCCTCAGCAGTGAGCATCCACGATCCCGCCTTGTTATCCAGTGCTTCCAGGTATTCCTTGGTAGTATAACTTCAGTTAACTCATGATTTCAACTATGCAAATACTGAAATCTCCACAAAACCCCTTCTGATTATAATCATATGCTCACTAGTGACTGACTTCAAGAGATGTTTCCTGGAGTTCTAGTGGGAAGCAGTGACCAGTGCAGTTCAATCATGTCTGTTGTGAAATAGCAACTCGCTGAAGACAATTGGTGAATGGTTGCTCAGCTTCATGGATTGGTTGAAGTTAGACATTAACACCGTTGGATGCCGGCCGGCTCAGTGGTCTATCGGTTAAGTGATCTGACGCGAGACTGGTAGGTCCTGGGTTCGAATCTCACGAGGCGGTATCATGGATGTGCCCTGCTTGGGGGCCCCATAATAGGACGAAACGGCCGTCCAGTGCTTCCAGGTTTTCCATAGTGGTCTAGCTTCAATTGACTCATGATTTCAACTAAGCAAATACTGAATTCTCCACAAAACCTCTTCTGAATATATATATATATATATATATATCGAAAAAAAAGTACAAGAATGATTGGAATCACTTGAAAACTTTTATAGGTAATAATCGTTCATAGTTCATAAAGTCAACGTTAAAATATAAGTTTACTAATAAGATTTCATTAACAAAGCACAGTCTGTGAGTCAGACTCAACGATTTCCATAACTCCTTTATGTTAGTAAACATAATGGACTCAGTAATAACTAATTTTGAGTAGTGATTCTACCAATGACAGTGGGTGTACGTTGTGTTATATCTTGAAGTGATTGAACTTATACATATCAATCATTCGGTTCCTACTCAGTATTGTAAAGGTTAAGAGCTCACTAGAAAAATAGACAGTACAGAGTTCGAATCCTACTGCTGTTTTGGATTCTCACTGCTGAGAAAGTCCACACTGAGACTAAACAATTATCTGATGCTTACAGGTTTCTAATATTTATCTAACTAAAATCAGCTCGTGATGGAACCTAAGAAAATCGATACATATTTGATATTAGAACTAATATAAAGTTAAAATTCCATGATGACATCTATATAGCAAAGCGTAATAAATTCAATTTCTCCACTCTGCAGAGTATCATAAACACGTTATTATTCCTATTATAATGAACAATCCACTCAACATTCATTTTATTTAAAACCATTAATTTGAATTATGTCAGGGATATTTGCAAATTTAGTTTGGAGCAGTTAGTATCGTTGAGTGTCTACATGATTTATTCTAACCTTTGGACAGATAAATTATTCTAGTTTTTTTAGTTTGTCCCGTCACCTACGTGCTTGGCCTTGCCAACTACTGACATGTAATCTTGAACGTACTTCAAACATGTATGCACTCTAGTGCTCATGCGTATGTAAACTTACTTGTATCTCTTTCAGGCTTTTAAATACTGAGTCACATATTGCTGACTGATTTGGGAAGTTCGCCTTCTCTGCTTCACATCTCTCATTATCCATGCTAGTACATTTGTGTCTATGTACTTGTATTTATTTCATGCGTTTTAAAATTGAGTCTCCAATTATTCACGGAGTTAGCCATTTCTGCCAGTCCAGTTCACATACATCTCTCTTCGTTGTATATCATTCGTCTGGATTAACGAATACCTGAAATATTTGTTCTTCAGATACTTTCGTATTCGACGGGATACATCAACAGAATATAAACCAAGTAGGTAGGATATAAATTTCATTAACATGAACATCGTTAAATCATTACGAAATCGAGTCTCAGTCACCAAAAGTTATGGAATACATTTTAGTCTTATAATCAATTCAGTATCATGTCATAGAATAGAGTCATGTGTTTTTAAAAATGTCAAACTGGTTTATAAACTTGAAAATTAAATAATCAAACCAGTTAACTGGTTAACAACCGTCCTAGTAACTAGAAGGTAGTTTAACAAGTGACATGAACCTATGCTGATACGGTAAAATACACATGGCAATCTTTTTCTACATTTTGATCGAATTTTATTTTCTCATGATAATATCATACGTTCAAATATTCTATTGACCTGGGAACAAAGGATATCTATATTTAATCTATAGAAGAATTCTCCCTCTGATTTAGGGTCAACAATCAAGTAATGATTATATAATAAGGTCGATATGATAATGACCTGTTAAATAATATCAAGTTATGCAATCGAATATTGTAAGAAGTGTCTAGAAATAAAAAACAGTAACAAAATATAGAGTATATGTATGTGATCGACTGAAGTAAGAATAGTATATACACAGTATAATGAGTTATCTAGAGACTGAATAGTTTATTCAGACTCCTGTTCATTACAGGTTCAATGGAAAAAATGTATTTAAAACAATTAACCCTAATTAGGACTCGTCTATTGAATGTACTAACATAACAGTGTTGATGTATAATGCTGCGACTAGGACCTTTACATTTATAGCCTCAAAAACCAATCACTGAGCTATTAATTTCAGAAAACCTAAAGAAATAAGTGATATCTAAGTGTCTAAGATTTCCGGTTTTTATCAGAAAAAAGTATGGTTTTTCAGTCTTGTAGTGCCAAATAAAGTTATCTGAATTCCGTTGTTAATATCTCCGTTAGCACTGATACATCGAATCCAGCATTGCCCACTCTAGAGGTTAAGCGCACGCGCGCGAGATGGATAGGTTCTGGGTTCGAATCTCGCGAGGTAGGATCGTGGATGCGTACTTCTGAGTAGTCCCACAATAGAACGAAACGGCCGTCCAATGCTTCCAGGTTTTCCATGATGGTCTAGCTTCAATTGACCCATGATCTCAACTATTGAAATTAATAAATTTTTAGTCGTAATCCAGAGTATATTGAAAATAAATACAAGATACTAATAATTCATGCAATGTCAGTTTGACAAACCAATGGCTATCATTACCCAATAACCGTTGGATAATTCTTTTCTAAATTGATTCAATGCATCTTGAATCCTAGTTACAACTTAAAATCAGAATTGTTCAAATGGTTAGTCCCAAATTAGAAAGCATAAACATTCTATATTTCATTGCTAGACATGAATGTAAAATGTAATCAACTTGTAAATAAAGACAATTGTGAGAAATTCATTGAAAGAAAACCTCTATCAACAATTCATTCACTTTGTATTGTTTATTTGATGTTTAGGACTACAAATGATCAGTCACTTATTGACATATGTGCATCCTGTGCGGATTGCCTCGATATTGCCTTAAGACCACATGCATTTTAAGCAAATATAAATGGTGGATAACAGTGGAATCCTATTTGGGACTCTTCAGCTAAGTGTACCTACAACCTAGTAACGTTCACTTTAAACGCCATCGCGTTATCCACTTAACTACCGAGTTAGTACGCTCAGTGTTTTATATTAATGGGATAATACTTATTGCGTTAAATATTGACTAGAATGCTAATAGCTAAATAAACGATAATCTACATTGTAACCATATCAACAACCAACTAGATACAATTGTTTTGTTCCCAAAATCCCAAATGGCAAATAATTTTTCAATATTTTATGAATTGTTCAAATTAGGAAGATTATAATAAATTCATTTGAATAGGTCCATGTTTCAATGTTGTAGTAATGTCAAATTCTCTATATCAGTCTACAATCTGCCATTCATTTCTTATTCCGTCGTTCAGTTCTATTTTTGCACCACCCTCACTAAATTATCTCTTAAATTACCATTTACATGTTACATATTTTTCTGATTTAGAACATGACTTTTATCCAGCCAATCAGATTAATTCTACATTTTAAAAATTTCACCCCTCATCTCCTCCCCTTTCCACTTTACCATAGAAATATAATATTGACCAATAAGAAAATGATATTAATTACTCTTAATTTGTCATAAATATATATATATATAGACGTTACTCATTTCTGACGTTAAATTACACAGTCCCTTAGAGTTGTCGATTGATAATAACACTATTACATTCACGCGGATCTATTAAATATTACATATTGTATTGGATTTATAGTCATTCGGAAAAAAGAAAGTAAGTTGACCAAAATGAGATTCAATTTTGTATTTGATGGAAATTATTATCCTCATCACTGTATCATGTAGGTTTCTAGAATTCAATATCTCTACTTGATATTGCTCAAAAGTTGATTGTTATTAGGGATTTAAACAATATAAGTTGAATGATAGATGAGGCTGACAACAGATATATAATCCCCTTTAAAATTTATGTAAGCAATAAGAATACATACATTTAAATTTGCGTCTATTAATAATATTAATTCATTTGGCTTGAGGAAATCGATAGAATGGGGTGCTTTTAAAGTAGCTAATTATTTATTAATTTAGACACAAATATTGGTACAAGGGGGCACCAGATATATATACGCTACACTTTAAAGTAGTCAACAAGTCTTCAGCTTGAATTTTTACTTTGCGAACTTATTTCAGTTAAGCAAACATTAAAACGCAAAAAGACTAATGAGTTGTTCAGTCATAGGATCTTTCTCAAACCGCAACCTAAATCCATCAGAAATTTAATGAAAGACCTGAAGGTCCGCTGACAAGTGCTTAACATTCAGACAATGCTTTCATTCGTTCAAAATTAATCCATTATTATTATTATTATTATTATAAACCTCACAATCTGTTTCACTTGTACTTATTCCTGATGTCCACATAATCTATCTATCTATCTATTTTTAATTCCATTAAAGTATGACTCGATGTAACTGGTTACTAATAAACTGTTGACTTGACAACATTGTAAACATTTCATCATATTTTTCATTCTGTTTAGTAATCCTCATAACAGTAATAAATCACTAAACCACGCAATGTTCTTTCATTAATCCTTAGATAATCCGTAAAACATGTTCTTTATCAGAATTGTTTGTAATCATTTAAACTGTTGAAATTATGTTACTCATAATAATAGTGAATTATGTCAGTGAACAACTGTCATAGTTTCGAATAACATACTTTAATAGTATCGAGGTTAAAATTCTGTTTAATCGCGTTATAGCAATGAAAATTTTGAAGGTCAGTAGATAAGTATCTTAGAGTGTTTAAAGATCTAAAGTTATGAAAAGGTAATTATTTGATTTTTTTGGAAAAATATTTATGATATTCTGTTAAAATAAAACTTTTACTACTGTCTAAATTATTTGCCCCCAAATGCCCTGATATGGACGAGAATGGGGAGTGTCCGCTCTCTCTCTCTCTCGAAATGCTCTTACATAGCCAGATTTATATAGCCTCTGCCATAAAAGTTCTACTCACTGCCTTCTCGCACAATAGGTATTGTTTACGAAGGTGAGAGGACGAAAAGCGAATGTCCGGCGATTTAACCGGGTTGGAAGACACGGAAAGTTTACCTAAGGGAGTTGGAAAACCCTGATTCCAAACCAATGGTACACATGCTCCGGCTCAAGTATCCTGAGGGAACGAATGGCGTATGGACTAATCGTCGGTCATCGGCTAACATAGGACTGCATCTCCTTACGATGCTCCACTGTCTTGTGGATGAGAACTTTAGGTCAAAGTCTCCGGGTGTGGCTCCCTAAGAAAACCACTTGTTTCGGTTTGGGCACCCGAGCAGTATCACAGCCCTCACACAAATCAAATGAGATTTGTGTGGCGCGTATATATCTGGTGCCCCTTTGTACCAATATTTATGTGTTTAAATAAAAATAAATAAAATTATTTCGATCTAGTTATTCGATCTTATATTGAACGGTTTATTAGTTTACTTAAGTTAATATGGAAGACAATTGTTTCTTCATGTATAGAACATTTTGTACAGTTCCTATTTAAAAATTGTGTATACTGTTGCGGTAAAAAGCTTTGGAAATTCGTGTTGTTCTTAGATACTTTTCCTGTCTATATTTTATCTTAATCACCTACCAGAGTAGTATGGGATTGTATGCACATTTCATTAGCTTTGTGCCGTTACGGTACAGCAGAGACCTAATAAAAACTCTTCGTTATCGAATAAGTACTATATACACAACTGATACCATGGAAAGTTTATATATATATATATATATATATATTTGACCACAGGTTAAAATTAGGGAAACACAAATGGTGAATAAGAATTCTCTGTTCATGCAGGCGGTGGAATTGTTCATGCATAAACTACATATTTAAACTTGATATCTGTTAATCAATATTTTCATTTACAGGTTTCAATTCCGCTTAATGAATCACGATTATCAATACATTGTACTACTTAGTACCGATAACGAATCCTTTCCTAACGATCACTCTTAAATCCAATTATTCTTACTCATTCAACAAGAATTTACGTTATTTAATAGGGGAATTTTTAACTATTCAAACTATCATCGATATATTATTGGACCTAATGTTTTGAAATTCGAAGTAGTTTTCAGGTTATATTACTTGGTTCAAGTTTCGTTGAAACCAGTCAGTAAGGTATGGTTCCTGCTGGATGTCATATGTATCTTTTTGATGAATTCCAGTAGGCAACAAGCCTAGAAACACGGTTTCTTTTCAACCACCCCAAGTTATCAAATGTTCAAATAGATATTTAGTTTGTTAGATACATTTCAACATGATCATTTAAATTACATAACTAATAGAGATTAAAGAAACGGGACATTTGTCACTACGCAGTGATGAATCATTTTTATATTGATCATAAAAATAAAATTCGGTAGAAATTAATACTTGAACTATTAAACCTCATTATTTTTATGACCTTTCGAAAAAAAGTTCTTTCATCACCTAATAACTAAACTCATAAGTACATTCATTTAGTTGTCAAGATCCCATTTAATTTAATCCTTAATTACCTATTAAAGTCATCATTGACCTTTTGTAATCAGTTAATCCCTGATATTATCACCTAATATAAACATGGATATCAGAATTTAATAACCGCTATCTTCAAGCAATTAGTTATATTCTAGTCTGAAAAGCAAAACAAAACAAAGAAACCTACATACTTTAACCGTTACATTGAATAGTTCCTTCATTGTAATATGGTTATTTTCAATGTTATTGAAACTTTTCTGTGGGTTGACGTGTTATATACATTAAAAAAATTGATCAGTAGTAATATATATACCGGCCATAGAAACAATTTAAAAGAATGAATATTAATCCCATGCAGGAGCGATAAAAAACATGAACAATAGTAGATAATAACTGTGATTTATTGGAAGTAGACCTTTAATCTAAACAAATGATTGATATTAGCAAAATACTTCAAAATTTAGTGATTAATATCAACAACGTTATGATGTCATGATGGAATCGTTAAACCTGTTGGATGAGTAAATGACATTCTGGATCAGGGTAGAAAGTTTTGTGTTTGCACTTTTGTCTCAAAAAAGGATGGTGCTCATCATTAATATGAAGGTTTTATTTATCAATCCTATAATTTTCCATATAGAAATAGAGAATCAACTATAACTCATGGTATACTGGCATATATAGATATAGCGAAAGGGTGACTTTAAAACATTAAATCTTTTATACAAAGATAAAACCATTTCTGTTATATCCCTAGCGAAGACATAAGTACGGGTAACTCTCAGAACCTATTCATGGACGATTATTCTATATATATTCTTATTGTTTAACTATTGAGTGATTAGATTATATATACCTATTATAAGCTTCATTTTGACCTATGAATCATTATTATACGATTTACTGGCTCTAAATTATATTCAGTTTATTGATTATTGTCTCCCACGTTCACCGCCACATTTGGCTTGATTTTGTACAAATATTATTTTTTTATTTTATGGTGTGATGTGGTCTGTCTGTCTAGTATATAAACAGAGTATGTTTAAAATAAACGATTCGCATAGATTCGTATAACAGAAGCTTATAATAAGATGAATAATTATATACACAATCTAGTTACTCAGTAATTATACAATAAGAATATATATAGAATAATCATCCATTAATAGGTTCTGAGAGTTACCCCTACTTATGTCTTCGCTAGGATTTAACAATTTCCATTTGGTTGACAAGTTATAATCACTTGACCTGAATGAATTCATATTATATAATTTTGCAGTTGAGGTTAATTCAAATAATTTTATATTTCGTCTTATGTTGTTCATGGTTATAATCTAATGAGTTCAAGTATTTGTCACTCTACTTGACAGTTGATTCTTAAAGATTTTACAGTTTTATTGAAATATGATAATAACCTCATGACAATATCGTCATTACTAAAAATTCTAATTGTCATTTATTGCTTATTATTAGCTTAGAAGTCTGACAACATAATCTTTATACTTTTACTGCGGATTTCACGATCTTGTGTTTTATCTTTGATAAAGTCGCCTATGAACACTGTTAAATAGACCTATATTGGTACGAAATAGCTATCCAAATTTTGTTAGCTATTATTGTGACCCCATACTTAAGTTCTGATCCACGATGTGGGTGTGGGTTCGAATCCCACCTCCGATATACACTTACCCTCAACACTGCCAGGGAAGTCCTACTCATTGCCTTCTCTCTATGGTTTTGTTTGGGAAATTGAGACGAGTAAAAGAGAACGTTCGGAGCTTCAACCGGGTCGGTGGATACGGAGGCTCCACCTGGAGGAGTTGGAGAACCCTAATCCGGAACAAATGGTGCACATGGGTCCAATACCCTAAGGGAACATATGGCGTATGAACCTTTCGATGGTAACCGGCTACCATGGGATTGCATCTCCTAACGTCGCTCCACTACTTTTTGTATTAGACCTATAGGTCAAAGGCTCGGTAGTGACTCCCGAAGAAAACCCCCTGCTTCAGCTTGGGCTCCCGAACAGTATTCCAGCCCTCAGACAAGTCGAATGTTGAAGTTTGCCGCATACATATTTGATGCATCCTTGTACCAATGCTTATGTGTTTAAGTAAATAAATAATTTCATAGATTCATGACATATCAATTCAGTTATATAACAGTCATATAATACACCCATGTGGACCAGTGTAATTTTGCACTGGTTTTCAGGAGAACTAGACACCATCCAGACTTTCACGTGACAACCCAAACAGTACAGCTCAATAATGCGGCGCAACGACACAGGTACCAAGCACCCTAGTGGACCAATGACATAACAATTACTGAATAATAAATAATCTTCACGAATCACTTTGCCTATTCTATAACTATTTATTTTTAAAATTTTCATTGTTTAAATAAAAAGTTTTCTAATTTTACACTACTTAGTAACAAATTAACAATGATTTCATATATTCCTTTCCTACAGTTTGATAAGAAACTCCTTTGAATCCAATGAATGAAACAAATATACTATATCATCGTCCATTATATCCACGTATGGGTGTACAACATATACGTAAAGAATTTATTAAATTGGGAACAAAACTTGAAACTGAAAATTCAACTACCATGATGAAAAATTATAATCCTAATAAGTATCTAAGGAAAAGTCATATGTCAATAACTGAACAACAAAAAAAAGATAATCATAAATTACAAGAGAAATCGAAGACATTGAGAAGTGGACAAATGTTACTTAATACAATTATGCCAACTACAAGACAGCCAATTAAAGCAAAGCATACATTACGTAATCGGAATATATCTGAGTTAGAAATGTATGTTATCCATTTTGTATAAAATGCATAAGACTGAAATGTATTGGTAATGAGAATTTATATTCAAATGTGTGCATGATAATGTATTATGAGGTTGTTTGGGTATTAAACGTCCTCCATGAGACTAATGGCTTTGAGATCTATCCCTGGTGTGGTCGAACTGAACTAAGTGAAACGAGGTTTGTATCCTATAGATACACCGATTGAAAGATATGGGATCTAATCATGAAAACCACTGTTTCGCTATTATTCAAGGATGAATAGATAGACATGTCTAGAAGTCATTTTCACACTTGTATTCATAAGTCACTCTAAACTAGACAACTATTGAGAACCTAGAAGCACTGGTCGGCCGTTTTGCCCTAGTACGAGACTCCTCAGCAGTGCTCATCCAAGACTCCGTACCCATAACTCGAACCAAAGACCTTCGGTCTCACGTACAAAGGCTTAATCTCTAGACCAATTGGTCATTTTCTATTATTTTAACAAAAATCATTTTTAATATGATATTGGGTTGTAAAATCATAGGTAAATCACAGTGACTATATACATGTATGTAATCTCGTAATACATGAACTTAATGACAGGTTAGCAAGTATATATCATATATATTAGTTAAAAAAACAGTATGTTCATTAGAATATAGTTTCCAATGAAATAATTTAACGGGAATTAAGAAAACTGACTAAATAAGCCCACTATATATGTCTGAATTTATATAACCTATAATTATGTATCCATAATAGTTGCTATGCTTGTTTCTAATATCCAAATATTAAGTATTTATATGTATATATATTTCATTGCTAGAAATACGTCCATGGAAAACGACCAGAATCTTTGTAATAGTTCAAATATTGATGATGTTAATTGTTGGAGAACAACTAACTTTGATGCAATTGAATCAAAAAAGGTTGTACATAGTAATTCGGTTACATCATCAACAACTGATTTATGTCCTTGTCAAACAATAAAAATATTTCCTAATCCAGATATACAAAGAAGAGTTAGTACAGATGGTGTTTCATTGACAAAATCACCAAGATTCACAGATTTAAGTTGGAGTAATGGTAAGATATTCAGATATTTTGAAATTTATCCTGTTAGGATTGAACAAAATATTTTCATTCGATAGAATCATTAATGAATAGGACTGTAATGGTGGACTTGAGGTATTTCAGTCCAGTTTTGCACTAGTCGGAAGAAAAGTTAATTAGCATGAATTATATAGTGGCATTAAATTTATGGTGTCACATTGGATAATAAAGTTAAGTTTTAAAACATGTTCTTCTAGACTGTCGATAGTTTTCTGCGTCCTCAAACCAAAAGGAAACCTGATAAAAGATTCGATCAGCTGGATCATATACCATTTTTCGGAAGCAAAATAGTTTTTCCAAGCTTACCTACATTATCTTTAAGTTGCTTTTATGGAGACTCATTAGATTATTTACGAAATGTCATTCATAGCTAACAACTTCGTAGTTGTACCGCAATCTGTAAATTTTCTACATGATCTTCAATTTTCTATGTAAACAGCTATACTATAACGGCTGTCGAGACCAAAGTCACTGGAGACGGGTGCAAAATTAGAACTTTATAGATAGTTGAAACTTGAACATTCAAATGACTCAATGGTTACAAATACAAGCTGTGTTATTTACTTGAAAAAAGGTTCTGATTGATAGTTCCGAAATTAAAAAAAACTTATATTTGTTTATAGTCGAAAGCGTGAGTCAATTGAAGCTAGACCACTAGGGAAAACCTGGAAGCACTGGACGGCCGTTTCGTCTTATTGTGGGACTCCTCAGCAGTGAGCATCCACGACTTCGCTTCGCTAGGTTTGAACCCAGGACCTACCAGTCCCACAATAGGACGAAACGGCCGTCCAGTGCTTCCAGCTTCTCCCTAGTGGTCAAGCTTCAATTGACCCACGCTTTCAACTATGAAAATACTAAATCTTGACAAAAACCCCTTCTGATTATGTTCTTTTAGTTACTTCTTGATCTGAATGCATTTACCAAGTTATTTTAGTTTATAATTATGATATATAATAATTTTTGTTTAATCATATTTGAATTTGTTATAGATAAGTCCACACCAGCAAAGCGACAGAATATAGATCACTCCTGTATTGCAGCGAATGTGGATCTACAGAATAGGTAAGTCTATCGATGATATGATTGTTTATATGTTATCATGTGGTACATTGAAAATCTACCGTTCTTAGAAAGGTAATTTTAACTCAGCTAGTCAGTTAGTACATGTAAAATATACTGAATGATTTTTTAAAAAAATATTTATGTGTATACTTCAAAATTCACTCTAAGGAATGTATGATTTAGTAGTTGATTTCATGAGTTGATTTAAACTAGACTACCACTGGAAACCTGGAAGCAATGGACGGTTGTTTCTTCCTGTTATGAAGTTCCTCAGCAGTGCGCATCCACGTCCAATGCTTCCAAGTTTTCAATGGTGATCTAGCTTAAATCGATTCATGAATTCAATTATTAAATTACTACAATCTCCAAAAAACCCCATTTGAACATATAATCATATAGGGATTTGTTTGTTATATGATGCTGATTATGATGATCAGAATTACTTCTACTACTACCTTTATATAGCAGACAGATAGTTGCAAATAATTTACTACGTCTGATATTTCTTTTTAACAAATGTAACTGGGATAAATAGATTGACGTGGTGTTTACCAAGTAGTATTTGATGATAATAACAGTCATAATCATAATAATGACAACAACAATAAGAGAAAAGAACTGCATAATCGTGTGAACCAGTTACTGACACGATCCGACAGCCTGTCACTTCATTTTATGACTAAAGTTTAAGTGTAAAACACTGAATTTTATTCTAGGAGAAGTGTGTGTTCTTGATTTAATCCAATATTGTTGAAGAATTTAACCTTTATTGACCTAGTTATCTGAGATGTTTTACGCATCAATAGCCTTATTATGTCCTGACATGTATTGGTGACTTGTGTATAAATAAGTTAGAAAAGATTAGGGGCAATCAAACTGATGGTATTGCATTCATTAGATTGAGTTATTGTTTCTTGAATTGAAGTATTTTAAGAGAAATATCATTACCTGACTGCAATTCATAATTTTTCTTACCCTCAGTTCTAAGTCTGAATTGTATGTTACAACTCTCATATATATTCGCAATTCTTATTAGTTTTCTGTCATAAACATCATTATTATTCGGACAATTTTACTTCTCACGTTAACTTTTTTTTAACTATACTGATTCGAAGCGCAGGAACAAGGTCTGATGAACATATGTGCCAAGTCGTACATTGTTTCTGAACTATTAACTGATTGATTATTCAGTACTGATGATTTAACTCCAGTAATATATACAGAGTCATTTAGTCCATTTTAAGTCACACTTTATGTGACAGGGCTACTGAAACTACTCGGCTTGCCAGACTGATGTAGGTGAACCTGGACCCGAAATTAAGAAGTAAAGGCTGAAAATTGGATGCCCTAACTACCAACCTACTTGTCCTTGATTATTGTGTGGATACAAAAAAGAAAAATAGAGATGTCCGATTGTTATGACTTTATAAAAGAAAGCCGTTGCCGATTTGTTATGATTTCATGTCCGGCTTTTTATCACGTGAATTATCCACCAACAGAAATACGACTTGTCTAATCTTAACACTGTACCAAATTAGTGACGTTCAACTGGCATGAGCAGTCTAGAGTCCTTATTCGTCCCTTGTCCGCCTAGCCCTTCCAATTGAGTCCAGAACACCAATTGCAGATTCTGTTATCCGAATCATTTATTTCAAGCATACTCGGTTTATATATCAGGCAGGCGGACCGCATCACACCATAAAATAAAAAATAATATTTGTACAGTATCAAGCCAAATGTAGCTGTGAACGTGGGATACAATAGTCAATAAACTGAATATAATTTAGAGCCAGTAAATCGTATAATAATAATCCATAGGTCAAAATGAAGCTTATAATAAGATGAATATAAATATACACAAACTAGTTACTAAATAGTTAAACAATAAGAATGTACATAGAATAATAGTCCATTCATAGGTCCTGGGAGTTACCCGTACTTATGTCTTCACCAGGATATAAAACCGATATTCTAACATTTAGTGATTAGTCATCTGATGTAAACAATTTTTTCATCTCGGTTTTTATCTTGGATTGTAATTTAGTAGTTTACATTTAAGCAAATGTCATGTTAAATTTATTCCCTATTCAGATAAGCGTTTTCAATTAGGTCTAACTAGTATTCTCTCTTTTTTCTATCCACAAAATCAATAGAAACGATAGATTGTCAGAACATTCACTAAATTTTTCAATCAATCAATTACCTACAACTGACTATTCGTCAATGAATTCTTTCAATACCATCTCTTGTTTATCATCATTATCATCATCATCACCACCATTTAATTTGAAAAAACAAACTGTTTCTTTAAAAAGACGTAGTCGATGGAGTGTTGATATATCAAAACGATCTACACGTCGTAGTAGTACAGGAAGTCTTAAAGTGAAACAATTGGATATTGAACAAAATAACAAGAATTTAAATATGAAAGATACAATTCTAGAGTCAAAATTAGAACGTTCTGATCTATTTAAAGTGATTAGACGATCAGCCCGTCGAACATTAAGTAGTTTGTGTAATGTATTAAGATATTCCAATTCAAACTTGGCAGCTACCTTAAACAATTCAAATATTAATGACCATCATGCAAGTTCTGATCCTGTTCATTTTGATGAACACCCTATTGATTCTTCTTTATCCACACTGTCAGTTGAAGTAAATGATCCAGTAAAAGAAAATATTCATAGCTGTCATAATTCACAGAATAACACTATTCTGTCACGATTTGTAACATTGACAAGACCTGATTTAGATGAACCATTTGGTTTATTCGTCATCAAATCTGAACAAGGTAAGATGTTGTTTTTCTTAGTGTTAGTCGTTAACATATATATATATTTGTTTCTCTCCTATCAATCGAAATGAAGATTTTATTGTTAGTCAAATCTTTTAATAGACAATATATGTTGATAATTATTAAAAGTAGTCTGTTATCTGGATTTATCTCTTTACCAGTCAGTTTAGGTTCAGTAAAATCATGGATACTAACTGAGAAATGGCAATGATTTCAGCTAATGTGCATAAAATTTGGTTATAATTGTTCAATGTGTTTAAGGATTAGGGATCCCAGGAAAAGCCCCTAAATGCCTTGGTACGACCGAGAGTGGGGAGAGTCCGCTCTCTCTCTCTCTCTCTCTCTCTCTCGAAATGCCCTCATACCACCACGCGGATATATAGCCTCTACCAGGAAAGTCCTACTCATTGAATTCTCGTGGCGGGGGTTGTGTCTACGAAATTGAGAGGACGAAAAGCGAATGTCCGGCGATTTAACCGGGTTGATGGACACGGAATATTCACCTAGGGGAGTTGGAAAACCCTGATTCCAAACCAATGGTGCACATGGGATCCAGTATCCTGAGGGAACAAATGGCGTATGAATCAATCGTTGGTCAACGGCTACCATGGGACTGCATCTCCTCACAATGCTCCACTGCCTTGTGAATTGGATCTTTAGGTCAAAGTCTCTGGGTGTGACCGCCTAAGTAAACCACCTGCTTCATTATCACAGCCCTCACACAAATCAAATGAGATTTGTGCGGAGCATATGAATCTGGTGCTTCCTTGTACCAAATATTTATGTGTTTAAATAAATAAATAAATCCCAGAAAAATTCCTAAAAAGGTTAAAATCTAATGTCAGATATTTTGGATCATTTCAATAGTTTAAATTAATATACGTTTTATAGCATTCGTATTTATTAGTTTAGAGGTGTTACGACAAAAGTAATAATTTGCTCTTTCATTAACTCATTTGGGAGTAAATGAGCGACTTGAACTACGAAATATTGTGATTACCACGTGATGACTGTATTTAAGTTTAGAGTACTAGTGGTTTATATTCAGAATATTTCAACTGATTCAAGCAACTTAATGATTATTAGAAGAGGGTTTGTGGAGATTTTAGTAATTTTATATAGTTAAAATCATTGGTTCGAATCTCATGAGGCGCACTGCTGAGGAGTCCCATAATAGGACGAAATGGCCATCCAGTGCTTCCAGGTTTTCCATGGTGGTCTAGCTTCAATTGGTTCATTTCAACTATATAAAATTAATGATTGTTTTTATCTTTACTTTTGTTTAAGTAAACAGGTACAATCACTGACTTGCTTATGAAAAGTTGTGCTTCAAACTTGTGAACAAAAAAGAGGTTAAATTTCATCAGTAAGATGTTGAGGTTTTTTTAATCTCATTGAAATCATGAACCGGTTGAATTCCAATAATAAACCCGTTATGTATTATAGAGATTAATCGTTCCAGTACACGACCGAATGTTCTTTGTTCACTCTCTCTTTGCTAGGTAGTAGATGCACAATTCTGAGGAGACCCACACCAGGACGAATAGGTCGTCCAGTGCATTTATGTTTCCAATGGTAATTGTTAATATGTTGTGGCTATAATTACAATCATTACAATAACGAACTGCTACTTGAATACATAAGCTTAATTGTATTATTCATATCTGTGACTGTTATTTCTTTACAGGTTATCGTGTCACACGTCTGTCAGAACGATTCATTCAAAACAATCCAACCAATGAAATTTGTATTGGTGATGAAATAATCCAAGTGAATAAAATAGACTCAATCAAATTTACTATTCATGAATTACAAGAATTATTTCAAAAAAGTCAAACGCTTTTATTGACAATCATTCGTCGATAATAATTGACATCATCTCATCATTAT
Organism: Schistosoma mansoni; assembly: GCF_000237925.1. Lineage (NCBI taxonomy): Eukaryota > Metazoa > Platyhelminthes > Trematoda > Strigeidida > Schistosomatidae > Schistosoma > Schistosoma mansoni. The sequence goes on from NC_031496.1 coordinate 7,836,940, forward strand.
CTTCATCATTCCATTACGTGATAGTTTACAGTTCCATATAGAGTCTTTATAACATTCTATCTTCCGATATTAATCCCAGAGTTACCTGTTTTATTATTACTATTGATTGGTTGACTTTGATTATTTTGTGAATACTTCCTTATTTTCTTTACTTTTCATTATTATACTTTTGTACAGAATAAAAATAGTGATTTATTTATGTTGTTGTTATTATCATTAGTTGATGTTGACATTGAAAAGAGTTGTTGAAAATAGTAGGTTAATTTATTTTCCAATAATGACATTGGTCATGTATGGTGGAATGATTGAGTGGTTCAATTTTAGGCTATAAACATAAAGTGTTAGGGTGAGACGTTAAATTGGTTGAATCTACATAGGATAGGGTGATTAGAATATGTCTTATCTATGAATAACCATCTCCTTTATCGACATGTGATATAAACCGGTGTATAAGTGGATTGGAATAAAATAAGGGTAACCTAATCAGATAATGGAATTCTTATTGAATATTTTCTTTAAATAGTCTAAATGTTCACATGAAATAATGACGTCAGAACTGTATAGTTCATAGTCGCCCCCAAATGCCCTGGTACGACCGAGAGTGAGAAGAGTCCGCTCTCCCTCTCGAAATGCTCTCACATGGCCACGCGTATATAGCCTCTACCAGGGAAGTCCTACTCACTGCCTTCTCGCACCAGGGTGTTGTTTACGAAATCGAGAGAATGAAAAGCGAATGTCCGGGTTGGTGGAAGCGGAACATTCACCCAGGAGAGTTGAAAAACCCTCATTCCAAACCAATTGTGCACATGGGCTGGCTCCAGTATCCTGAGAGAACAAATGGCGTATGAACCAATCGTTGGTCACTGGCTACTATGGAACTGCATCTCCTCATGATACTCCGCTCCCTTGTGGATCAGATCTTTAGTTCAAAGGCTACGGGTGTCCCCCCAAGAAAACCACCTGGTTCGGTTTGGGCACCCGGGCAGTATCATAGCCCTCACACAAATCGAATGAGATTTGTGTGGCCCATATATACCTGGTGCCCTTTTTACCAATATTTATGTGTTTAAATAAATATTAGTTCGAAATTGTATTAAAATTTCTCAAATTTAACAACTGAAACGGAAAGTACGTACATTTCTACTAGCATAATATATACAGTTTGCATGAGGGACCGGTGTTGGTTAAACAACTAGTGAAAACCAGTCAGAATTAGATAGTTATTCCATCTTAATGTGGATCTCTGCAATAGTGCACGTTACCGACCCTACTGTAGACAGCCGAAACCACGGCTTCCAGGCTCGCTCACGGACACTTGACCTCAATGCTACTGAACCAGGAACCGATGGTGTAATTTCATTAAATTAGTGCTAGTGACCAACCATCTCCCATTGCCTGAGATAGATAACTCTCTAACAATCGACTACATTGCTTACAGTTTTTCACACGAAAATATGCACAAAAATTATGTAACTGAGACTAGTTGCTGTATGATGATTAAAGAATAATAACGCAAATGTTCAATCAATAATTGATTCTTGGTTAACCACAGTTTACGCTATTACAGAAAATTAAATGATTTAAACAAAAATTTGAACTGCATCTTTTAACTGACTATCCATCTTTCCTTATAATGTTTGTGAATTAAGGCTATATCGAGGCAATACGCACAGTATGCACATATGCCAATAAGAGACCGATGAATTGCAGTCCTAAACATCAATGGGAATATTCAAACAAACAATACTAAGTGAATTTAAACTTCACCCCATTGCACATGCAAATGGCTATCAGGACTCAGTAGCTGAGTGGATAACTCGATGGCGTTTAAAGCAAAAGTTACTGGGTTCGAGTCCTTGAGTAAACATCAACACTGTGATGCAGATATATCTAGTTGACGAGTCCCGAATAGGACAAAACACGCTTCAAACTGGATTCCACTGCTAGTCATTATTCATCTTTGCTTAAAAATTCTTTATAGCTTTAATTTTAATTATAAACATGAAATAACCTTCAAATTAGTTTAGTCTATTTTATATAAAAAAAAGTACTTTTACAATGTAAAATATACAAGATTTTCTGATTTTAATAGAATCTAACTGAATATCTACCATTGTTGGTTATTAATAATCATTATTATTATTATTATGATTATGAGGACAACTCAAATTGTTGATCACCATATTGATTTTTGTAACTGACCTTAATAAATATGAATGAAACATTTGAAAAATATTTTTCACAATATTGATTATTCCTTACAACATATCACTTTCTATATATACGGTGTATTATATAATCATACTGGTTTCAGTCTGGGTACCTGGGCAGTATTATAGCCCACATACAAATTAAGTGATTTGTGTGACACATATATATATATATTCAATGCCCCCTTTGTGCAAATATTTATATGTTCAAATAAATTAATAAATACACAATAATATTAAATTCACTTAGTATTGTTTGTTTGAATCTTCCCATTGATATTTTAGGACTGCAACTGGTCAGTCTCTAATTGGCATCTGTGTATACTATGCGTATTGCCTCAACATAGCCTTAATTCACAAGCATTGTAAACAAAGATGGATAGTGGCTAGCAGTGGAATC
>NC_031496.1:7839749-7896038 GCF_000237925.1 Schistosoma mansoni
GTCACCTCCATCCGGAATTCACGCGAGGCATTATACTCCAAAATCATGCATCCATCACACTTTCCCGCAGTCACCCACATGGAGAACGAAGTCGGATAAGAGTTATCAGTCGCATCCTCGTCGTCGTTCTTCGTCCCATTTAGGACTCGTCAGTGAGATGCACCTGCACCTCAGAGCAGATGTTCCCTCTGGGACTCGAACCCAGTACCGTTCGCTTCAAACGCCATCGCGTTATCCACTCAGCTACTGAGTCCTGATAGCCACTTGCTTCAATAATATTATTAAATTAGTCAAGAGAAGTAGTATATTAACAATAAATCCATATTTATTTTTGTTTTATTTCTAGCTGTCTTTTTAAAAAAAATCAGCTTAATATGGTTTATGGTAAGTAGATAACGCGATGGCGTTTGAAGCGAAAAGTACTAGGTTTGAGTCCCAGAGTGAACACAAACTCTGAGATGCAGATACATCCAACTGACGATTCCTAAATGGGATGAAATATGCGTCCTGGATTCCACTGCTAGCCACTATCCATCTTTGCTTATAATGCTTGTAAATAAAGGCAGTATCGAGGTAATACACACAGTATGAACATATGCCAATAAAAGACTGATGAATTGCAGTCATAAACATCAATAGGAAGATTCATGTAAACAATTTAATTTGTTTTACTTCAAACAGTGTTATCAACCAGAGATACCTTTGAAAACTAGGGAGAAATGAACAGATGTAATAAACTTTCTTACTAAAATATGATCATTCTTATTGATGAATTGTGCCGAGTTCAGTCACTTCAAAAGGAAATACACATCATCAATCGCGTTGGATGTCTGTCATGTCATAGAGCTAATTCATTGAGATTGAAAGCATATACCATTGATTTCCTAAAAACTGATCTACGAGTTAAGTGTTTGATTTGACACAGTGGATATTCATGTGCTCGGTAATTATACATTAGGAAGTAAAATATGTCTATGAGTGTCGCTAGTCCATGACGAATACCAACCGCAAATTTCGTATGATGTTTAGATGTTACAAATTTCTGAGGAATGACAATTATGCATGATTTCCATAAAATGGAATCGTTTTAGTAAAACATTAGATTTTTACAGATAATACTGTTTAATTTTGTTTCTATATTGTGATTATATTTACTAAATGGCTGATGATAGTTGGTAGGAATTCATGAAATCAAGTTTCATATTGGTTGGTACTTATTGGCAATGGGACTCTATAACTTTAAAAACATCTACGTTCCCTATCCTCAGCCATTTCATCCTGACATACGGATGGCAGCATTATGACTCAGCTTTCCGGGTAGTAAGTAATCAAATTTTGGCATTAATGCTTAAAGCTTTATAATTTAGATGTCAGCCAATCAGCTACAACGTAGGAACAGGCATATTTATGCATCGGTACAAGTTGCCATACCTCGTTAGCACAACAAGATGAACACCGGATTCATAGAAATAGTTAATTTAGTGGTGGTAGTATATAAAAGATAGGTTGTACATAAGGATATAGTATTTCACAGATATTTGTGAGATTAGAAAATATTTCTCATGACCAAAAAACATAACCTGTAGGACCATTGAAAATCAAGCTATACTGAGAAGTTGTTACATCCTAGTTAGGATTCTTTAGTAATACATACCTAGTCGATATTAATTAATGCCTAATAACATTTACGTTTATTCATATTCATTCCCTATACAGGAGATTTTCATATATATTTCATTGAAACCAAATTTATTATTCTCTTCATTAGCTATTTTAAAATAAAGATATATATTTTTTAACTAAAATTCAGATCAAATGAGAAAGCAACTGAATGATTTATCAAACAGTCATCTGAATTTTTATAGTTGAATTCATGAGTCACTTGGAGCTAGACCACTATGAAAAACCTAGAAGCACTGGACGACCGTTTCGTCCGGATATGGGCCTCTTCAGCAGTGCTCATCCACGATCCCGCCTCACGAGATTCGAACCCAGGACCTATCAGTGTCGCGCCAGAGTACTTAACCGTTAGACCACTGAACTGGCCGGCATCCAACGGTGTTAATGCCTAAATTCAACCAATCCACGAAATTTAGCAATCGTCCACCATTGTCTTCATTGAGTTACTGTCTTTCAATAGACCCGGTTGAACTCCACTGGCTACTGTTTCTCACTAGAACTCCAGGAAATATCTCTTGAGAATAAGTTGATTATTATCAGAAAGGGTTTTGTGGAGATTTTAGTGATTTTATAGTTGATAGGTCGTGGGTTCGAATTTCGTAAGGCGGGATCGTGAATGCACACTGCTGAGGAGTCCTACAATAGGACGAAACACCCGTCCAGTACTTCCAGGTTTTCCATGGTGGTCTAGCTTCAATTGACTCATGAATTCAACTATATAAAATTACTAAAATCTCCATAAAACCCCTTCTGATCATTTGACTTTATTAAATAGATTGAATTTAATATGTGGGTATACACATTTCAATATATTCCTTTCCTTATCCCAAATTCAATTACCTTGTATATAAGATTAAATTGATAATCTCAGTGAAGTTAATTATTATTATATCATTCAAATGTTTCTAATAGTTAATCGTTTTATTTTCCAATGGACAAATCATTATTGAATCATACAAAAATATGCTAAATAATTGAGGCTATCTAAAACAAAGTTCAACAACCTTTTTGTTTTCTACGATTCAATTACATACACAAACAGGAAAAAACTTTTTTTCTATAGAATGGATACTAAAATTATATCATATAGCTGATCACGCGTGTATGTATGTATGTATGTATGTATGTATGGATAGAAGGGGTATAGGGATCAAATGAATGACCGATTAGTTAGGGGGGATAATTAACTCATTCATTTGTATTATATAATCCGATATATCAAATAACCAACGTTAATTAATTATAAATATGAAAAGAAAAACAAAAAAACAAAAAAAAATAAAAAAATCTTCCCACATTTCCCAGTTTAATTTAATATTTCACTAAGACAAATACAATAAGAATATGATTATAACAACAGATATACAAATGGATTCAATAAACAGATTATAAACTATACAATGTTCATGATAAATTTGAACTGGATGAAGGGGGGGGAGGAGGAGGAGGTGATGATTTGTTTCTAATAAAAAAAAATGAAATACAGAATGGTAAATTGAAAATGTACACTGTTTTATTATTTTATATGTGTATTCCTCCCATAAGGGAGGAACAATAAACGGTAATAATAAATATGAAGCCAAATATTGAGAAAAATAACGTAGATTACTGTGTATATATGGTAAAGGGTATATAGCAGTTAAAAAATGTATACGGTTTCATTAGTCAGTTTTTGTGTAGTAAACAATTAAATGTTAAATGATGATTAGTTTCAATGAAAGATAATAAGCTTAAATGTATGTTGTTTCGATTAGTTACAGTGATGTTTCATTTGTACAACTAACTTCCTTGATGTTAAATAACGGCTAAAATGAAAAGCATTATTTTGAGATCATGAACTGATCAATGTTAGATCACCACCTGGAAGCGCTGGACTGCCGTTTCGTCTTAGTATTAGACTCCTTAGCAACATGCATCTACGATCCCATGCATGGGGACTCGAACCCCAAATCTCCGCTCTAAAGCAAACGCCGGGACCCAAAGGTGTTAGTGTTCAACTTCAAATAAACTATGATCTTGCGCGATCATTGATCGGTTAATGATCACAATAAAAACTTAACAATCTCTGCAACCCTATACTGATAAAGTGAAAAAGTTAGCTGATATTCTAATCAAGATTCATGACTTTGTTAAAGCAGGGGTATACAAGTAACATAAAATGAGAGTGAGTCCCAAACTTCATAATATAGAACTAATGAGACCAAGGCGATTTATAAAGCAAATTTATTTATAGACTATTATACTTTTGGATAGCGAATAATGTTGAGATTTAAGGTATGTATTTCGTCTTATTTGGGATTTGTCAGCAGGATGTGGCTAGATCCCAATGTTGATGAATGCGAGCTGAGATTTGGAACTTGTATGTGTCACATTACACGTCAACAATCAACCCACTAACCTTCTGAATCCCAGTAGTTACTGACCTGTTTGGCACTTAACTACAGTTTACGAGCACAGTGTTTCTACAGACGCCTGACAACCCCATGAGTCACATCATTCTATCCCACCTAACCACGAGTTTGACGATGAATGTAGATGTTTAGGTAAGCAAATTCTGCAAAGTTTACCTACAGATCGAGAAACCTAGAAGTTGCAGTGTACTATAGAGTAGGAAGCAGCATCTGAATCTGATAACTACCAGAAGCTATTTCAGTTCATCCGAGTCTGGTATGAGTTTCACAAACTGTAAAGCTGATGGTGTGCCGATCAATAATATCTGTCGACTTCTTGGACGATGTGCAGAGTTTTTCCAAGAACAATTTAACTAGTCTGTTCCTGTTCTCCATAGCCGGTGACGACTAGCTGACTTAACGAGATGGAAGTCCATAAATAACTCCAACTACTGTAGCACCACAAATAACCAGGTCCACATGATTTACCTGTCTCATTTTAAAGATGGTGATAACTTTCTGGTTAAGGAACTGATTGAACTGTTTATAAGTGTCTGGAAATTATAGAGTGTTCCAACGTCGTGGAATGAGTCGATAGTTACTCCTGTCTTTAAATGGATTTTACCTGACCTGCTGTCACTTATGGCCCTGTCAAATTTCAAATGATGAACTCGCCAACTAGAACACCGACTTATATGACCGTGTCCCTGTGCTAAACCAATGATGTGTACCAGCACGAATAGCCTTTATTCAAGTCTGAGTCCTCATTGGTCCTCTGTATGGTAGCTCCTAGCTTAACCCAGCTCAGTTCAGTCCAGAACACAGATATCAGCCTCCTTTATATGAATCGTATACTTCAGACATACGTCATTTATATACAAGCAGGCCAGACCGCATCACACCATAAAATGCAAAATAATCACTATACAAGATCAAGCCAAAAGTGGATGTGCGAATGGAATACCGTAACTAATAAATTGGGAATAAGTTAAGAATGTTAAGTCGTATAACAGTAGCCAATAGGTCAAATGAAAGCTTATGATGAAAGGAATACGAATTTATACGCAATATAGTTAATTAGTAATTATTCAGTAAGGATATATGTAATAATAGTCCATAAATAATTCTAACCAGTTACTATTCATTTATTCAACCACTATCGCGGGGATAATTCTACTTCAGATTGTGCAAAATTATTGGCCTCCATCATACTTAGTAGATTGTTCAAAAACCGAAAAATATTGACTCGCAGGGAGCAGGTTAGTTTTCGTTCTGGTCGAAGATGTATTGATCATATCTTCGCCCTTCACCAAGTGTTAGAACACTGGCATACTTGTTGTAGGCCAACAGTCATTTTGTTTCTAGACACCAGACCCACCTTCGATTAGTTGGATAGGAATGTTCTTTGAGATTGTCTTTGAAGACGAAAAGTATCTTGGAGGCCTTATATACGATCACCTCAGGCAATGAAGGCATATAACCACCTCTCTCAATTGTTCCATTCAAGCAGTGGGGTTAGACATGGTTTCTCAATCTAACTATTCATCTTCAACTTTGCCAACGATGACATTGTGGAAACAGCTCTGACAGATGTAGCTAATGGTGGTGTAGATCAGTTGCCTGGAGAAGGATTTTTCGACCTTGAGTATGCAGATGATATTGTCTTACCGTGCGATAATACCCAGGCCATGCAATCCACACTTAACTAGTTGGCAATCAGTGTCCTTAGGTTTGGCATGTGCTTTGTACCTTCTAAGTGGAAAGTTCTTTTACAAGGCTGGGAGGACCCTGATCCAGCACTCACTCTGGGTAGTGAGCAGATAAAAGTAGTCGAGAAGTTCGTGTATCTGGATAGTTTCTAAGTGATGGTACTAGCATGAGTGATGCGATCAATTTACGTGTAGTGAAAGCCAGAGAGGTTTATGCCTATCTGAATCATCACTGGTGCCCTCGTGATGTTAGTCTGGCAGTGAAAGGTCGGATCTATGATGCGTCAGCGAGAGCAGTTTTGCTCTATGCTTGTGAAACCTGACATTTCCCAGTTGAGTATGTTTAGCAGTTTTCTGTGTTTTATAATCATTATCTCAGACCAATTACTAACATCCAGTGGCAAAACCATGTCAGTAATGCAGAAGTTGGAGGAGGCAAAATGTCAATAGAGATTGATCTAACTAGATCCGGAATATCAATAACAGGAAAACATTAATCCCTCTGAGTAAAAGTAATAATTACTTACTACTGAATATTTTACATTAAATCTAGTTGTTTTACTCAAATGTAAAGATGCTTATTTATGAAACAGTAATAAACATCATGTTTGACTAGTTCATAGTGCTGATTGAATTCTATCGACTACGTTTCAGTGTGGACACTCTTCTAATTGATCAAGTAGCACATGAACTATGTGACTAAATTACTCAGATTCAAATTCCGCCAACAATATCGGTGACCTGAAGATTTAAGGTATGCATTGTTGACCAATAGAAAAATAATACAAAATCTACAATTGAAGTTTCCTTTTAATTATCTCAAACCACCTAAATTCATGAATATGTAACAGATACTTTCTGTTAAATGATTACAAATTAGAAGAAATGAAATATACATTACTCTATCATCTCCAATATTTTCCAAATCTCTATCAATCCACCAATCATATAGACTAATCTCTCAATTGTACAAAAATTCACAAGCCACCAAATTAAACAAAATATACTTTGGAAATATTAATGAATTATTATGAGAAGGGGTTTTGTGGAGATTTAGTATTTTCATAGTTGAAAGCGTGAGTCCATTGAATCTAGACCACCATGGAAAACCTAGAAACACTAGACGGACGTTTCGTTCCAGTATAGGACTCCTCAACAATGTTCATCCACAATCTCGTCCCGTGGGATCCGTATTCATGAATTCACTTATTAAATTACTAAAATCTCCACAAAACCCTCTTCTGATAATTATCTAGATTTGTTACAAATTATCTATCATAAACTGAAAAAAAAAGAGTAGGTAGGTATTACATACAATAATAAAATTCAATCAAGTGTACATAAATGAACAATAATGAATATTTTATCTTTTTAATTTATAAGTGGTAATTTTTAATAAACAAAATGATTAAATCAATAAAGGGATTATGTCATTTATGTTTGTTTATAGAGGATTTAATGCTAAATCAAAACGTACATACATACATACATACATACATACACTGAAGTACAGAGGTTATGAGAATTGTCATAGTTAAAAGGTAATCAAAATCAATTAAATATGGTATGGGTTTTTGAGAAGGGAACATTTAAGAATATGTGTTAATTAAATAGATCAAATATATACTATCAACTATGTAATTAAAAAGAGATAAATATGAGAGAATGGGATTATAAAATAAATGAGACAAAAAATATGTACAAAAATCAATAGTTAAAGAGGGACTAATTATGATTAGTGTGCTCTACATTTCAGACATTGCATTTATTATATACTATTCTAGTGAATCTCAGATGAGCACTGTTGAGGAGTCTTATACTAAGACGAAACGGTCATTCAGTTCTTCCTAATGAAGAATATATATAACTTAGGATGTGAAGGTTGGTGTTGTGATCTCTAAATTAGATGTTTGTTTTTCTAAACAACATTATCAGGATTTACATTAAAGAGTGACTTTTTTCTTCAGAGCTTAGTGTTTGACTATCTTCTAAACATGTATTAACAAACGTATTAATTAATTTCACGCAATCAAAACTTCAATTTTCATAGTTGAAATTATGAGTCAATTGAAGCTAGACCACCATGGAAAACCTGGAAGCACTGGACGGCCGTTTCTCACTATTGTGGGAAACCTCAGGAATGCGCATCCATGATCCCGCACTCGCGAGATCCAAGCCAGGGACCTATCAGTCTCGCGCGCGAGTACTTAACCTCTAGACCACTGAGCCGACCGGCATCCAACGGTGTTAATTTCTAACTTCATCATGAGGGAGACCGGAATGCCGTTCACCAATAGTTTTCAGTGAGTTGATATCTCACAACAGACGTGGTTGAACTCCACTGGTCACTGCTTCTCACTAGAACTCCAGGAAACATCTCTTGAAGTCAGTCACTAGTGAGCATATGATTATAATCAGAAGAGGTTTTGTGGAGATTTCAGTATTTTCATAGTTGAAATCATAAGTGCTCTAGCGCGAGACTGGTAGGTCCTGGGTCCGCCTCTCGCAAGGCGGGATTGTGGATGCGCACTGCTGAGGAGTCCTACAATAGTGAGAAACGGCCGTCCAGTACTTCCAGGTTTTCCATGGTGGTCTAGCTTCAATTAACTCATGATTTCAACTATAAAAAATACTGAAATCTCCACAAAATCTCTTCTGAAAACTTCAATTGTTCGGATTATGTTTAAATACAATTCTTTAATAACTGTATAAAAATAAACTGAATAAGTGACAAAAAGTAGAATGCAAACTGTATGTAATAGGTCTATAAATTTTCTATTCTGGAAAAAAAGAGACATTTATTTCCAAGACAAATGTTATGTTTATTTGTATACCTCTTTGTCTATTTGTCTATCTGCTTGCCTACCTATCTCATTGTCTGTTTCAGATAATTACATCATTCATTCAGTTCTCATTACAACTATTAACTAATAATTAACAACAGCTGTTTACTACATACAAATAAATTAAATCATGTTATAGAAGTATACATGTATAAAAAATTTCATAAATTAAAAGTTGCAATTCACGCAATAGACAATATTAAGTGTTGGTTACTTGTTTCTTGATGAAGTTTTGTTCATCTATCAGAGTTACAAATATTCTCCACTTGTTTCTTGTTCATTTTGTTTCAATTTTAACTTGGAAACAATGAAATAATCACCATAGTGATATATATATTTATATCACTTGATAAACCCTTATTGGGTAGGGGAGTAAGAACTTGATTCATTCATGATTTTTAAGCTTAGAGAAACCAAGAAAAAAAATGAAATGGTTCTTTTATCAGGAAAATCCTATTTTTATAAATCTTAATCAAATATGAAGACATTAAAATAAGAGTTTATTGTAAATTGTTTCATTTTTATAGTTTGCGGCTAAAACGAAATCTAATTGGGTAATTGTTAATAACCAACGTGGAATGGATAATTGTTTTTCTTCATAGTATGTGTTTTCTCAACAGTGTGTATAAATTATCAAGGATCAGGATCTATAAGATTTGTGATGCTCTCGTTACTTTTAAAATTTAATGTAAACCTATGAAATAAAGTTAGTCTCAATTAGGAACTAATCTCATTTGAAGAATCCGTGGAAACGTGTTTCGTTCTAGTGTAGAACTACTTAACAGAATGTACCGACCAGTTCAACACGAAATCTAGCATAAAAAGGTGGCGGTTTTGTTACCAAAATGAAGATATCGAAAATTTATACAACGAACTGTATTTATTTTAACGAAATAAAAAATTTTACAGACTTATCATACGAATAAAGTATCTTCATGGTTCGAATCACGAGTCGATTTAAGCTAGACCACCATTGTAAATCTGGAGGCACTGGACGGCCGCTACGTTCTACTATGGGACTCCTCAACAGTGCTCATCCACGATCCCTCACACGAGACTCGGACCCAGGACCTTCAGTCACGCTCACGAATGCTTAACCTATAAACCACTGAGTCCAATCCGTGTCAGATGTGAGAAAGTTATCCAATCCAAACAATGGATAAAGAGTTGCAAGAGATCATGGATCGAATGAAGTTAAATAATAACATCGTCAGATGCCGGCTCAGTATTCTGAAGATTAATTGTTTGCGCAAAAGACCGAATATCTGGGTTTCGAGCGCCGCGTGAGGGATCCTGGTTGAGCACTGTTGAGGAGTCCCATAGTACGAAAAAGCGGCCGTCCAATGCCTTCAGATTTGCAGTGGTAGTCTAGCTTAAATCGACTCGTGAATTCAACTGTGAAAATGCTACAATCTCTATAAATCCCCACGTGAATAAAATATATTCAAAAGTCAGCGATTTTAGACATGGGTTTTGTAGGTCGTTCACCAGTCAATGAAATTAAGATATGAATATCAAGCATATTTACTATCCATCAAAACAACTTTAACATCAGAAAAATCAAACAGATTATCTAGTTAAGCAGCTAAACAGTAGTATGTATGGCAAGTATATACAAAAATTTCCAATACTTTGCGAAGTTACCATTACTTGAACAGTAAATCCTTCTTCTGATCTATTTTACACAAAGATTACTATAAAATCTTTGCAAATTAATTTAGATATTTGAAATTTTATGTATTCTGAAATTCAAGTACAGTAAATTATTTTATATTACTTGGTAGAACCAACTGTTACTGTAACCTAACACTATTAGCAATTGGCCTAGTGATATATATTGCTCATATGTAATAATTCGACATGATATCTAGTTATTTTTTGATGTAACCATCCACAAAAAAAAACTAATTAGAAAGAGAAATAACTTTAATTAGTTTTCACTCAAGGTCATGATTCAATTAAACAGCAAGTGGGATGAACTTAAAAAGCTTGACTGGATTTCGTCAAGTTCTAATTTATGACTTTAAAACTAGAAAATATTTGTAAATTGCCAGTGTTTGAGCAAAGATTCCTTCGGAGCATAATTCCTAGATGTTGGGAGCACCGAGTGCTAGACAAACGTGATAAATGGGTTGTTGAAGTGGTGAATCTTCTTAGACTGAGGTAGTTGGGTGAGTATTACGTAAGACCAACCACCACCTACCTCGATGTATGATGTTTTCTGGTGTAAGGAGTAATCTGGAAAAAAACAAAGGGAGGCTTAGTCAAGATGAAGCATTTGTCCATGAAGACGTTGATCCGTTAATGAGGTCATGAACCGACCAATGTTAGACCACCATTGAGAACCTAGGAGCACTGGAAGATTGTTTCGTTCTGGTATGGGACTCATCAGCAGTGCGCACCCAAGGTCCCCAGCGTGAGATCCGAACTCAGGACATTCGGTCTTGTGCGCGGACACTTAACCTTTAGACCATTGAGATGAGAATCGACGGTATTAATGTCTACCTTCAATCAATTAACGATACTGCGTGACCATCTTCCATTGTCTTCTATGGGTAAATGTCTCACACCCGACATGAATTGGACTATACTTGTCACGGCTTCTCACCAGAATTCCATCTTGAAGTTAGTCACTAGTGAGCACATGATTGATTGTTGAACTGAGTCATGTTGATCAGTGCAAAATAATTGGTTGTTTTTCACGCGATTATTGTAACTATTGGTTGAAAATATAGAGTGACATGGCTCAGATACATACCCTTTTGTTTTCTTTAGGTTTTGAGTCTTGAATATATCTTGTAGATGTCTATGTCACAAATGCATTAGTTATTTTCATACTATATTTTCCACGTCTAATCTTTCCTAATACAACTGATACTGTAACTACTGACATTTGTTATGATAATTTACTTTCACTGTGCTGATATGATGTGGCAGATTCTACGTTGTTTATAATTAATTGACTGAATATGTATTTCTAATTCCTTATATTATTGTATTTATTAAGTTTGAAACTCTAAATATTTTAGATATGATAATCAGAGAAATGACTATCAGTTAACAAATTTATTTAAATGTAAATGTGACAATAATAATTTGCCGAAATCGAACTGTCAACATTCAAATAAAAAACCTTGATGGCATAAATTTTGAATAGTTTTTAGCCATGCTACTAACTAATGAAAAGTAGTTAAAGTTATTTTGATGGGGTTTTGTTCTCTGAGCTAGATGGTTTGGTCGTGGAGCTTTCATCGTCCTTCTGAACGACATCATCAGCACAAACTTCGAATAGAACGTCGTTAAGTTAAATCGATAAAAGTTTGGAATATGGATGAGCCAATCACGATCAAGAACGTAACGTCCAATTTTTAAAGTGACATTCAAAAACCACTTATGATGAGTTTTAAAAATACTTTTTTTTACTGCTGAAAACATTTAAAATGATAATAAAAAGAAGCTATATGCCGTCATAGACTAAAATGATAGTGTCAAACGTATAAGCATTTAATGTTGTGTTAGTATTTTGCATATGATAGGTATACCGACATTATTTTTTTTCCTAACCCCATAGAATTAATCTCAAAACGAACCGTAACTCAGTTGTATTAGATTTTATGGGAGAAGCAGTCAGACGATGCTCCCTACATTTTTTGCAGGAAATTCACCTTTAAATACAAAGCATGTTTCAATCATTACACTGAATACTTAGTCCTAACTAGGAACAGTGTGGGAACTCTTAAAAATGTATCTAAATCGTAGTAAGGGTTAGAGAAGAGGGATAATCTATGTTTCTAAGAATTCATTTCTGCTATTATTTCTTCAAATTGCAGACAGGACGGACTGTAGAGGAATTTAAAAGACTCATTGTGTGTAGAATTTGTTGACATCTTATGACGTTATTGTTTTCTTTTCCATAAACTATCCATTTACACCAAGTTTTTCTGATTAGCTAGGAATTGATGGTGGTTATTTTACACTATTCTGTATATTATAACAGATAAAAGTCTCTCATTTCTGCTTTTATCTTTTATGCTGCAACAACTTTTTGTACTATTATAGAAAATTATATTGACCTATACTATACTCAGTGGTCCAATTAATTATTTGTATGTAAAGAAACAGCCTGAAACTCATCTATGTCTTAACCATAAAGAATACGTGTACTTTGTAGTAGTTTTATATTATTTATAGTAAGCACACAGCTACGCAAATTGTAGATTTACCATAATGCATTCATATAACAAGCTCGTACA
The DNA here is from genome assembly GCF_000237925.1 of Schistosoma mansoni. NCBI lineage: Eukaryota > Metazoa > Platyhelminthes > Trematoda > Strigeidida > Schistosomatidae > Schistosoma > Schistosoma mansoni. The sequence continues at coordinate 7,852,625 of NC_031496.1, forward strand.
AGCCTTGTATAAATCAGTAATAAGGCCAAATATTCATGTGAGTAAAAAATGTGTTGATTAGTTATTTTGTATTTATTCATATAATTTATTATGAGCCTTTATCCATGTGCAATTCTCATATACGTGTGTACCTTATCTCACTAAATATTTAGACGATATAAGATGATAAGCAAGGATGGATAGTGGCTAGAAGTGAAATCCAGGACGCAGGTTTCGTCCAATTTAGGACTCGTCAGCTGGATGTACCTGCATCTCAGAGTTGATGTTCACTCTGGGACTCGAACACAGTACCTTTCGCTTCAAACACCATCGCGTTATCCACTCGGTCACTGAGTCCTGATAGCCATTTGCTTGTGCAATGGGGTGAAGTTTAAATTCACTTAGTATTGTTTGTTTGAATCTTCCCATTGATGTTTTAGGTCTGCAACTGGTCAGCTATATCGAGGCAATATGCACAGTATGCACATATGCCAATTAGAGACTGACCAGTTGCAGTTCTAAAACATCAATGGGAAGATTCAAACAAACAATACTAAGTGGATATAAAATGAGACTATTTCTACAACAATGAATTGCTAAATCAATCTACATACATCAAAAATGATTATCAAATCAATCCAGAAAACATTCCAATTGACGACCATATCAATCTATATATCATGTTGCTACTCAACACACTTCTTACATCTTTTAGGTGATACATAGATGGTCTGTGGGTTACAATATAACTATTCAAAAAATGTTTCCTATCAAACGTTTAACACCACGTTATCAAGTAAATTCAACCATTAAAAAAGGATGAATTTGAAAAATATACAAAATTAACTGAGGATTTAGAACATTTGGAGTCTTACTTTCAATATATTTCATGTATGAACTCAACACATCATATAGATATGACTTTTCTTAATTAGAAACATAGTGGAACATAAAAATTTGCACTTATCACAAGAAGTATATATCATATAGTTGAAGGATATTCAACGTTGTAAAGTATAAAAGTGAAATAAATAAATAATACTGTCAAGATCTTTTTATTCACTTCAAAAGATAACAAACTGAAGAATTAATCTGTCAACAGAATCATGATATGAAAGTATTATTTAAAGAATGAAAATGCAACAAACAAGGGTAGTTTTTTTTGTCACAGTACGAAAATAAAACAAACCAATGGTAGTAATTAAACCGTATTACTATAAGTAGTATATGTTTAATTATTAATCAAAATACTAATGACATAATCATTATTAATTATAAACAATAAGAGAGGAAAAAAAATAACAAAGGAGAGAAGTGAAACAACAAATACGAGATCTTATATTTATATCGATGAAAAGTAAGTAATTAAGGTAAATAAAAAAACAACAACAGCTAATAATAATAAACAGGATTAATACAATACGAATTATTGAATTCATGTTTGAATAAGATAACATAGAGGGAGAGAGAGGGGGGAGACAGAAATTTACAAAATGTGGGAAGAATTATTTTGGATATGGCGCATGAAAGAAAATCTAGAGAAGAAACGGAATACTAGAAGTAAATGGTAAAGAAAGAAACGTACCTAAGATTGATAATGGAAGAAAATGTAACTCGAACAGATAAATAGAATTAATCAATGGTTGTCGCATTATTATCATTTATTCAGTGGTGGTAATTGAATTTCATAAGTCTTGACAAATGAAGACAGATTACTTTAACTACTTACAAGTAGGCAAAAGTATTAAGTAAAAATATTTAGGAAGAGATGATAAATCGTATGCCTGTGTATGCATAACAAACCAAACACTACATGAACCATTCGTCAGAAAGTGAACGATATAAACGACAACCACAACAAACAGTGGACAGCGAGAAAAGATCAAATGAAAAGCTAGTCAATAAATCATGATAAGAATTCTCTCTCTACGCACACATACACAAAGAGGGGGAGGTGATTAAGTTCCACTTTGTTTAAATATATGCATGGAGATTGATATGAGAATCATTACAATACAAAGAATCAGTAGAGAAACATAATGACGCAAAGTCATCACAAATAGAAATCTTCATCATAGCAAGTGAAAATAAAGTTGCAAAGAAAAAAACCCAAAACAGATAACTGAAAATAAAGTTAACGAAGAGAGATATGGCTTTGAGAGGAGGTATTAAGTAGTACTATAAGCAGTAAATGATAAAACAAACAAACATACACATACATAAATACATGAAATTATCATTATCGTCAATGAGGTAAATGCGTAAAACCATAATCAGAAACTACAAGATTATATGATGACGCTAACATTGAATGACGTCTAGGCAGAACCGGTCTAGGTATGATATATTTATCAATGGAATAAGAAGGAGGTGTGAACAAAGTTCGACACGTTAGTGTAGATGATTTTTGATGCTTTTTTAAACGTTTTCTTGATTCATGTTGCATACGTATTTTATTAGGAAATAAACTAATTGAATTAGTTGTAGTAGTAGTAGTGGTAGAATTCACGAATAATTGTTTTTCTCGTTCATGTTCCTGTTCTTCAGTTAAATTAATCTTGACCACATTATGATTAGCATTCTGTTCATAATGTCCGCCTACAGTTTGGTCAACATTTTGTTGTTGTTCAATTGTTGAACAATTATTATTCTTGTCATTATTATTATTACCGTCTTTTGAATTCAAGGTTTCCGAGTCTAATTGAGTTGTAGTAGTTGTTGTTGTTTTTCGAAAATGTGACGTGTTATTATTACTGTCATTATGATTGCCGACTGATATTAAAGTTTTTGAATGATATGGACGCTAGATTATATATAAGAAAGAAAATAATGTTAGTAAAACCATGAAATGAAAATTGAATATTTCTATTAATAATTAAAAAAAACAATGCTTGTGAATTAAGGCTATATCGAGGCAATACGCACAGTATGCACATATGCCAATTAGAGACTGATCAGTTGCAGTCCTAAACATCAATAGGAAGATTCAAACCAACAATACTGAATGAATTTAAAAAAACAAGATAGTTTAGAATAATGAATTTGTTTTCATGATCATCTCATTGACTAAAACTCTAATAATCATGAGGAGAAATAACTAATATACATGATCGCATCTAATATGATCAGATATGGCGTATATGTTATAGTCCACAAAGATACTTCAACAGTCAGTCACAACGTAGAACTTCGTACGTACGTACATCAGTTCGAGTTGCCATACCACATTAGCACAGAGATGAAGTTGTCGATTCAAATCCCATAGTGGTAGAAGTAGTTAGAGTATAAGCAGTAATCCGAAAGATTAGGGTTTGAAGATGTTATTCAAGTAGTATAATCTAGTGAAATAAGTCTGGAAAGAGAAAAAGGATAGGGACATGAGGAATTCAGAAGATTAGAATTTGGGAGAACACAAAGAGTGGATGCACCTTCGCCATTGCAAACGATTTTGACCCATGTCATTCAAGGTCTCTAACCATCGGTTGCAATCATCTCGCGAATCCCAACCAGGTAGTCTACACCTACCAACATGACTCAGTCCACTTGTCAGTGACTTCATGGATTTGTGCCACGTTTTGGTCTGACCTCCCCTACCTTTCTTCCAACCTACTCCTACACCATGAAGCATTGCACGTCGGGACAGTCGGTGGTTGGGCATACGTAACACATGTCCCAGCCATCTCAACTGATGAAGTTCCACTACTTCATTAATCGATTTGCCATCCTTACCTAGTACCCGTTTCCTAACAACTGCATTACTTACTCGGTGGTCCCAGGATATACGAGCAATGCTTCGAAGACACCTACGATCGAATACTAGTAGCCTACGAATGTCCTCTACTCTTATCGGCCATGTTTCACTGCCATAAAGTAGAACGGAACGAACTGCTGCACAGTAAACCCGTCCTTTGGTTGCTAGACGGATATCTCGCCTACGCCATAAATGACGCAAGTTGGCGAAAGCTGGACGAGCCTTCTGTATCCGTGCTGAGATTTCGTCACACACCAGACCACAAGGGTTGATGAGACTCCTAAGATAAGTGAAGTAGTCAACACGCTCAACTACTTCACTCCCTATCATTAGTTCAGTTGTCGATGCAACCCAATCCTGAAGTAACATTTTGCACTTCGAGGGAGAGAATCGCATCCCGAACATGCCTGCATTCAATCTTAGTAACAGGATATACGTTCCGACAAGAGAGATTGTGAACCACATGTATATAGACATAGTCATATTATTTATGCACGCCAATAATACCCTCGCATACATCATTGTTCAGAGAAAATTAAGCAGAGGAGAGGAATAATAAATCGAAGACTCAATAACTATGGATTGGTTATTAATGTAAAGAGCTTGTGAAAATTGTTGAATTTTATGGCTTACATCATGAATTAATCATAGTTAAACAACCACTACAAACTAGGAAGAACTGGACAGCTATTTGTTCTTAGCACAGAAATATTTATTCAAAACCCTACCGAAGGAACAACTCAGAACCTTCAAGATTTGTGCTCATTAGTGATTAATTTCGACAGGTAAATGCCGGAGTATTAATGAGAAACCGTTATCAGTGGAGTTCAACTATGTCGAGTGTAAAGCAGTTACTCACTAATCGCATTGAAAAATGGTTGTGGGACAAGCAAATTACTTGAAGTTAGGAATATAAACCATTGGGTCCTCACTAAGTGATCTAATGTTTAAGCGCTAGTAGAAAGATCTAAACGTCCTAAGTTGAGTATCCGGTGGAGTCGTGGTGTAGTATCGGTTATGTTAAGTCCATATACTTTATTCTAGCTTCTGGCCAAGCTAATACACCTATACATTATGAGTCATATTTTGATCTTGTTAGTTATTCGCTTATTAACCTTGACTACTTTTTATATGAGCGTATATGTGCGCACACTTCGTATCTTATTCACCATATGTCTGTCATTTATTTTTGTCTGACTATAAATATTGATTAACGCTTGCTTAAAATGAGTTGGCTTCCCCTCCATCTCCAATACGCATTATTTTTGCTTCACTCTCGAGTTGGCTTCCCAGCCATCTCCAATACGTGTCATGTATGCTTCGTTTGCTTACACTTGCTCATGTGCTCACAGCTTTCTGGTCCGCATCATTTATCAATAAAAATGTAGTTGCCGCTTCCCTTTACCTTCTGATATTATGCACCGTTAAGACTTGTATTATAACGGTTATCAGGGTAAACTATTAACGAAGCACGGCACTACATTAGGTACTCAGTGATGGAGGGTGACATACTAGGACAATACAACTGTCTAGTGCTTTCTAACTTCAAATGGTTACCTATCCAAAGTCAATTCATGATGTTAACCATGAGACATGATCATTAAAAACATTTTAAACGTAAAACAAAGAAAAAGAATACTCCTAAAATTTACCTTCATTGAATTAGGTGAAATAACTTGAATACTGTTCATACTTTGTTTCCAACAATCAGATGATGATAATGACGATTTTATAACATTATTATTATTAAACGATGCTGCATTATAAGTGGATAGTGGAGGTGATTCAGAAGCATTACGTCTACGTTTACCGGAACAACATGATTGATGTTTTTTTGTAGTACTTGTTGTAATCGCTGAGAAAGTAGCTTGAGATGATGCTTGTGAACTGAGAATCGACGAACCAACTGTTGATGATGATGGCAAATTTGATTTATTACTTTTATTATTATGATTAGTAGAAGTAGTAGTATGTGTTGCAGAAATTGACGCTTTTAAACGACGTTCAACATCTGGTAGGATTAATGCAGCAGTCAAATCAGAGATAACACGACGTGGACAATTGAAATGACGTTGATTAAAATCGTTCACTAAATTAATATTATTATAATTAGAATTGGATAGTTTTTCATTAGCAATTGCAGATGACCATGTGTGATGAATAAGATTTAATGGAATCCAACTACTATTACTATTACTTCCATTACTATTAGAATCATCTGATAATAATAAATTTGAACTACTCACATTTCTTTTATGAAGATTTTCCAATGAATTCAATCGTGAAATAGAATCAGTCACATTGAAATCAATCCAATCATCAATGGAATCGTTTATACTGGATGTATCACATGGATTATAATTAACATCATAATCTTCATTGTTCTCTACACATTTTATTGGCATGTAATTATCGTTAATATGATCATTATTATTATTAGTATTATCAACAATTGAACAAGGCGACTCTGTGTTACATTCGTAAGGAGCTGATAAAACTGAATTGATTGCGCGACTACTTCTACTATTATTATTAATACTCGTAACAGGATCACCCCATAGACTTGCTCTATCTTCTTTAAGTAATTCAATCAATATATCATCAGGTATTAAGTCAAGGGCTGACAATAAATTCCGATTATCTGTCAAATCCACATGATCTGGTTAAATAATAAAATTAATAATAATAACAATAATGACAGAGAGAACTTATCAAAATGAAATATGTGCGATATTACTACCATTAATACAGATATATATACGTATACATAGAAATACAACAAACAAACAAGTACTTGTAAGATTGTAAATGAAGAGAGAGAGAGAGAGGGGAAAATGAGACAGTAGCATTAACTCCTAAGTGTAATAATATGTACACTTAATGATTATTGAAGGTAAAAAGTTGAAATTTCAGAAGAATGACAACATAAAATAGATCACACACTATTTCACCATTCGATATTATCACTGGGGGTAATATTTTATATATAAATTAATAAATTCCAATCTAGTCTATGAATAGAAAATATAAGCTGATAGAAATGAATGATTAAATAAAGTGTATAAATCCATGTAAAAGACTTTGACTTGTAATCGCTATTTATTTGATAATTCAATTAGTCATAACCAATGTATAGTCTGGTACAAGTGTTCAATGATCCAAATTTCTATATCAGATTAGCAAGACGAATTGAAATTAATAAGATGAGTAGTGAACAAATCGACATAATGTAGCAGTAATGATAATGGAAAGGGCTGAATATAGAGAGTATGGTTAGACAAGACAAAATGAGATTATATATATATATATATACTAGAACTCAAGATATAGAGCGAATGTATCTGTGCCACCGTGATTAATTTTGAGCCAAGTCATCAGAAATATCCAACCACCGATTAAGGTTATCACGCAGATCCCAACCAGGTAACCTGTATTTACCGACATAGCTAAGGCCATAAACTAACTCCATAGTTGGTTTGGCTACTTTTAGATTTCTTTTAAATTAATTCCACAATACGCAAAATCGCTTGTTAAGGTAAGCAATTAAACACACATAACACGTATCCTAACAATCTCAATCGATAATGGTTCACTACTTTATTAACCAATTTGCTGTGTTTACCCAGTAATCCGCATCTAACCTCAACATTACTCATACAGTTGTCCCACGATACAAAGGTAACGTTTCGAAAACATCTATGATTAAAAACTTGAGGCCTATGCGTATTTTCCACTTTCGGGGGCCATGGTTAACATCCTAATTGTACTATAGAGTGAACTACTCTGTAGTATGCTCATTCTCTTATTGGTAGATGGATATTTTGCCTACGCCACAGGTGAAGTAATTTATTAAGTACCAAATAAACTTTCTGAATCCGTGTCGAGATTTCGGTAAATACCAACCCACCAGGACTGGTGAAACTTTTAAACTAAGTGAAGTAGTCAATATGCTAAACTACTTTAAAGTCTGTTATTAGTTTAGGCGTTTACACAGACCGGATCCTAAAGCAAATAACTTTTACTTACTATTTGATGACTAAAAATATCGAAAGATTAAACGTTAGTAACAAAATTCAGCCAGTTAAGGATCTCATATACTCGAATGTCAAATTCAATAATTATAAGCCTAGTATGTTCATAAGTCACTACTCCACTAAAGATTTATGAATATAACGTCGATACAATTCTATATGTGATAAAGATAATGAGAGAACATTGAATATAATTAAAGTAAATAGGGAAACCACAAATAGGGAGGAGTACTTCTAGATTTAATTAAATTCAGTGAACTCGCTCATCACGTACGTCGGTTATAAGTCACAATCTAATCATGAAAGGTAATAACACTACCCGGTTGCCCAAACTGAAGTGGATAGAGTGGGGTTCGAACCCGGAACTTAGTCGAACTCTATGACTATTAAGTCACTGCTCAACCCTTCTAAATTAAAATTAAACTGTTATCTTAATAAGTGAACAATTTTTACTAGTATCAATATTTTACTCAAAGAATAGGAATCATTTTCATATAACTACTACAAGATTAGAGAAAATACATAACGATTTCGGTTAGCTTGCGTTTGATGTAACAAATGAAAGATATAAAACAAAATGAACACATTTTTGGATTTATGACGTTTCGAATTATGAAGGACTTTGATTAAACAATTATTAGAAAATAAGACAGTTATGTGTTCCTAGTATGGGAATCTTCAAGAGTGTGAATCCGTGACCCTACCAGGGATTGAACCCAAGACTTTTAAGACTCGTGGTATGCCATTTATTTATTCAATCACTGAGTTGGTGCCCAATGGTTTATATTTCTAACTTCAGTCAACTCACGAACCCTGGTGGGCTTGTGTGTCCTGATACTGATGAGGAGACGCATATTAAAATGAAACAGCTACCTAGTGTTTTTTTTTGTTTTTCAATAGTTGTCTTATCAAAGTTAATCTATGATGTGGAATTTTAAGTTTAACAATTTTCACAACATCCCTACAATTACAGAAAATTTGTTCTCGTTAAGGTAGATGCACCGATTGAACAGAATAAAAAAAATAGGAAATTATTATACAAAACATTTACATGTCTAGGATAAACTAGTACAACCAGCAACAACAACAAAAAACCATTAGACAATAACAAGCATCTAAAATTCAATAATAATAATAGCTAGACTAGCAATATCCAGACGTTTTTTTTCACAATGAAGAATTCCATTTATACAGTTAAATCTGCCTAGGATATTATATGTATGAGAAAGTCCACATATTCTTCCATTCATAATTTATGTAAATAAATCAATTCAATTGGGAAATAGACAGAAAAATGTTAGTGCTAATATTGAATTCCAATAATATATATTAATGAACATGAACAAGGTAATTAGAATGATTATGATTTCACACATTTGAATACCAACATACATATAGATTATTTATAGCAAATGTAAATGGTGAAATCATCACAGTTTTGAAATTATTTATTTATTTAAACATATAAATATTGGTACAAGGAAGCACCAAATACATATGCGCCACACAAATCTCATTCGATTTGTGTGAGGGCTGGAATACTGCCCAGGTGCCCAAACTGAAACAGGTGGTTTTTTTAGGAGGCCACACCCGGAGCCTTCGACCTAAAGGTCTGATCCACAAGACAGTAGAGCACCGTGAGGAGATGCAGTCTCATGGTAGCCGGTGACCAACGATTGATTCATACACCATTTGTCCTCTCAGGATACTGGAGCCCATGTACACCATTGGTTTGAAATCAGGGTTTTCCAACTCCCCTAGGTGGACTCGCCTTGTCCACCAACCCGGTTAGAGCGCCAGACATTCGCTTTTCGTCCTCTCAATTTCGTAAACAACACCCCCGCCACGAGAAGGCAGTGAGTAGGACTTCCCTGGCAGAGGCCATATACGCGTGGCCATGTGAGAGCATTTCGAGAGGGAGAGCGGACTCTCCCCACTCTCGGCCGTACCAGGGCATTTGTTTTGAAATCAAAACATACTTTGTTAAATTCCATGACTAACTCATCATTCATGTGGTGAATTTAGAATAAAAGTGAATATACTTGAGAGTACTATTGCAGTGAACAAATTCTTGGCGGGAAAAACCAATTTATTCCTTAATGTGAAACTACAAAATGCCTTCGTAAAATATGAAAACTATACATTAAATACATTATTTGCGAATCTTTCTTCAGCTATCTTTTATATGCTTCATGATTTGTTCAATTCTGTTGTTATTACAGTTGTTCTTTGTTTCCCTTCCTGTTCTCTTCAGTTGAATATTCTCAATCTTCTGCTGGCAGGCATTACACTTTCGATTGGTACTACATACTACTTATATCTGTTAACAAGAGTAGCACACACCAGACTATTAGAGGAATAATCCTTTAAACACTAGTTTTCATTTAACGCAGTCAGTCATAAGTGACATATATAAAAATATAAACTAACCCTATATCCCAACAGTGAACCTTAATTATGACTGAAAGCTCTGACACTTACGACTTCATCACCAGTTAAGAAGAGTTCCTGAATTATGTAGAAACAATATATTTTTGTAAAACCTATGACTTTTTGCATTACATTCATACCTAACTATCTAAGGCTTCTTAACCTCCGATGATAACCTAACAAATATATTAGTCCATAATAAAAACAAATACTTATCAAGTAAACTATTGAAAACACATTGAACAAATTTGTTTCCTCTTCAAATTCAATTTGCAATCTCTAGTTGGATTTTCGATCACTATAGAAATCATTTAGCAAAAGGACAAAAACCCGTCTATATGGAAATAAATTCATGTAACATCTTGCTTTTCATAAAAAGCAGTAGATTTCCTTTGGCTAGTACAAGTTTAATGAAAGAGTGATACTGATAAGTACTCAATACACACATGTCCGTTGACTAGAAATAAGGTTACATTACTTAACTATAGGAAAGTTCCCAAACATCCAGTTTTCAAATAGTAAGTCGTAGATTTCACACTTTGCTCACACTTTTCCCACATAAAACAAAACCTAGCATACGTGCGCACCAGTTTCAGTTGTTACATAACGTCAGTACAGCAAGATGCCAGATTAGTGAAAGTAGTATTATCCCTCGCACCTTTGTGACAATACACTCGTTTTATCTTTGTCTCTATTGTTCAAAAAACTTTTGGAAGTGCTAAGAAGTCAGATTTTTAGCTGCCTTATAGCCAAACAGTTTTCTCAATACACACGTATTGTGGGAATCGTTTAAACATATAATCTTCCATATTCAATTTATAAGTAATCATTTAGACAAATCAACAATCAGAAAGCTACCGGAACTGGAAACGTCCAATATTTTCATCAACGATTGTTCTACCGCCACATCATTCGTGCAGTTATTATCACAGTCCTATTTAAACTTATGACCCATTTAGAGAAGCTGTTTTCTCCAATGCGTCACCTCCATAAATAACTCTCACGGTTTCACAAATTTGCTAATGGTTTTTACTAAGTTTCACTAAAAACTTCTATAGCTCATTCATTTAGCATATATATATATATATATATATATATATATATATACGCACCCTATATCTGCAGTATATACATGATGGAATGGAAAACTGCAAAATTGACAAAGAATCTAGCCATGCGGAGTGGGAGCCTTTATAGTAATACTAATAAAGTGGATTCACACTAATAATTTTGAAGTATACTATTGAAACAGGAAACACAAATTAGTTGGGGTCATCAATCAAAATATTTAATCACTAAACATAAAATCTAGGTTGAAAAGTACGACTGAACATAAAAAATACAAAATCTAGCCTTTAAAAATAGCTGATGGGAGTAGGTAACTGGAATTTGACAACAGATCCCTTCAAAGCATTAGGTGTGTACATTGAGACCATTGGTGGAACAACCTTTAGGTTAGATATAAATTAGTAGGTAAATATGGCAAATCGGTTGGTGACGTGGTAAATTATGATCGATTGAAGTGGTTGAAATATGTATTATGTACGGCCAACCACCGTCTAGCTCGAAGCGCACTGTTTCACCGGTGTATATTTTGTGCCTAATGCTTTGCCACATTTAATGTTACCGCCACTTCTATTACTCCGGCATCTCGCTGTGGTGATGTCAGTCAGTCAGTCAGCTACAACGTAGGACCAGGCACACATATGCATCGGTCCAAGTTGCCATATCTCGTTAGCACAGCAAGATGAACACTGACTGTTGCTGCTACCTTGACGTGGTGGTCGGGCTTGCCTATCGTAATGAACCAATCGAGCTATACTGGCTGGAACAATCGTTCCTCAAGGTCCTACCATGCCAGGCAGGTCGTTTGAAGAGCGGTGAGACTAAAAGCAGCAAACCCAAGGTCCGAAGGCGAAGTCGTACTGCTGACTGTACAGAGGTGTGACAGCGGTAAGGTGTTTCCTTCAGACAACTAGCATGATAGCGATGCTGCCTTCCCACAAGGAGGGGTGGGGTTAGAAAAGGTCGACCCTAAAAATGCACACCTCGCCTTATCCCACGGATATCCGTCTCCGGCGGTAAGGTCCTTTAAAGAACGGAGCTAACACAAAAAATACCCACAAAAAGGTCGTGTGTGACCGACCTCAAGCAGTTGTCCCTTGGGCACTGCGGTCACGCTCTCAGGTCATTAAGACCACTTCTAACCCAATTTCCTTTTCAGGTACCTCTAGAAAAACTCTTCCACGGCGTGGGCAACCGGGAAGTGATAACTGCCCTCATACATCTAACAGCACTCAAGACCACTGTATTCATAATCAATCATGTAGTGTGACAACCTGTCCTAAGTCACATATGTGCTAGGTTTTACATTACTTATGATAGATTGCCTAGTACTAATCGGTTGTATAAATAGAAGTAGGTGGAACAGGGTTCGAGGCAAGGACTTTACGGTAGAAATTAAAATGGATTAACCAGTCGCCCAATTGATATATCCATTGTTATATCCCGAAGAGAATTATGAATGGTAACTTTTGAGAACTATTTACGGACCAATATGATACGTATGTTTCCTATTGTATAATTGTTAAGTAACTCAACTATTCATATTCATGTTCCTTTGGTAATGAGCTTTATTTTGACCCATAGACTATTACTGTACGATTTACCATTCCTGAGTTATGTCCAGTCTATTAATTACTGTTCCCTCTATTCACAGCCACACATAGCTGAGTCTTGTAAAAGTGTTATTTTCTATTTTATTGGTACGATTTGGTTTGTCTGTTTGGTATATAAACCCAGTATGTTTGAAATATAATGATTCATACCACAGAGGCAGTTATTAGTGTTCTGGATTTAACTGGCTGGGCTATGCAGATAGCAGGACCGACAAGTACTCTAGACTGCTCGTACGGGTTTCGTGTGTCATTGGTCCGATCGATAAATCATTGCTTTCTAATTGGCGGCATCGTCACGTCATATATTAACTGGGCACGCAGGCGAGCCACAAGATATAACATCCATAAATACGCAATGATCACGTTTTAACAAACCAGTAGAATATATAAATCCATAAGCGCTAAATGAAGTCTATTAGTGAATGAAAAACAGTATGAAGGCTTAATTAAATACTGAGACGAAAAAATACATTGTATTTAACTCTTAAGATAAACAAAGATATCAGTTGACTAACAATACTTTAACGTAAAAATAATGTACAAAAATGTATATAATTGACATAAAGGAAACTTGTAAAGAGAATAAATGAAACAGTTTACCTGTTTCAGTAGTCCCAAGATTGGCAAAACCATTTGAAACATCATTCACGTTATCATCAGAATCAGATTTAAGAACTTCCGATAATGTAGTTATTGAACCTTCATCATTGGGGAATAGTGGGGAACTTGGGAACACAGAGAAATGCTGTTGTCTTTGATGATGTTGGTGAGAACAATAATGATTGAAACTGTTTAAATCTGACGACATAGAGACAATGGACGCATATTGTTGATGATGGTTTAGTAACGTAGATTCAGAGGAGTTGTCGAACGATGAGGTATGATTAGGAATCAAATCTACTGCCGTTGGTGCTGCCGCCGCAGCTGTCACTAGTGTTGCCTCTGAATGAATATTATTTGAATTGGGTGATTTTTCATAAGTGCCTGAAAGACCATCCCCTCCAACTGCTAAATTAGGTTGAATATTAATTAGTGATACATGATAATTGTCACATGCTGACGACTGAGACAATGTAGTAGTAGTGTAATCTGTTAAACAGTGAGTTGTTTGTCCATAAGAAAGGTTTGATGATAATGAATGTGGCGATGTGTCAACACAATTGTCTATTAATGACTGTACAATAGGTGTTGATGTTACAACCACTGGTGTTGATGTTACTGTTGTCATAGCTGTGTGTGATAATATTTTTGTTCCGATAGTTGTTGTTAAAGAGGATGGATTGAATAGTTCAGTCAAATCACCTGGAAGATGACCATGGAGATGCCCAGTGAAATGAGCTTGAAATGATGCTTCATCAGAACAAATAATTTGACAATCTTTAAGTGGGCAAGCAAAAATTAACCGCACTAGCTGATGTTGAACTTGAAAAATAAAAATAATCATAAAAATAGTATGAATCACTCATTGAAACAATATTACTGGTTGTTTACAAACTGTTCATTAAGACAAAGACTTCAATACAGGCTTTGTGTTGATGTTTAGCTCAGATAATAACTGACTAAATAAACTCACATATATGTGTTAGTGTTCAAGGATTACCCTATAATTATGTTTCAAACTAACAATACTAGGTACTTACAGAGGCATGTGAATTAATCGATCCACTAGATTAATACGACCAACACACGAACATATAATCTGGATTGGTGGAAGAACTTCTTATACTACTAGCAATAAGTGGAACTGAATCGAATTCCTCAAATCTCTATCAAGGTACACATAATTACATTCCACATCACTAGTTAACCTTAGTAAGATAAAAATTGGAAGTCAGAGTAGACTGAGCTGTAGTTGTGTCCTAATGAGGGACTCCTTAGCAGTGCACATTTATAGACCCCATTTATTCCTTGTAGTAATAACAATCATGTGCATACTAGTGACTGATTTCTAAGGGGTAATTCCTAGTTTTGGTGAAAGGCCATTACCAGTACGGTTCAACCATGCCGATAGTGACATAATTAACCAATAATATCAGAGGAAGATTTTCGTGTAATGTTGCGAGCTGATTGAATTGAGAAATGTAAACCGATGGATGCCAACTCAGCGTTCTACAGGTTATGAACTAGCTGTGGGACCTGAAGTTCCTATGTTCGACATCCGATGGAACCATAGGTGAGTATTGCTGAGGAACCTTCTATCAGGATAAAACAGTTGTCATGTTGTGACAGAGCTAAAGCACTTTTATTTAATTATCCACAAGACAGTCAAATTAATTAAAGATTTTTAATTTTCCATTGTTGATATTCCTGAATGTGAAAGTACCGGGTTCGAGTCCCAGAGAGGACATCAACCCTGGGATGTACCAGGTACATCGGGTTGATGAGCCCCAAATAAGGTGAGACCAGCCTCTCCTAGGCATAACTATCCAACATTAAAACACCACTAACTTTATTGCATAAAGTACAAAATTTAGCACCAAATATACACTGACTTCAAACACATCATCAAGGTATAGCATTTATACACTGGTAGTAAACAAACAAACTGAAAAAGCTATAATAACAAAGATCCAGAAAAATTTCGTATTACTCACTTTCCGGAAAGTGAATACTTGTTAGGTGAGCAGATAAATCAGCTCTACCTGAACACAAATAGGTGCAATTATCAACTGGACAATAGACACAATCGGTTTTTGAACAACTTAATGCATGCACACCACTTATCCATTCACGTTGTTTAGTTTTACATAAATTCCAATCAACAATATGTCCACAACTTGGACATTTATTACTTAAATTGTTATTATCATGATGATCATTATTACTATCATCATTATTCATATTTAATACTTGTCGAGGATCATGACCAGTACTTAATGTACGTCGTCGACCGTTATCTATTTTGCAAACTTTTTGTTTATTCACCGTAGTTATATAAGATGTTGATAGATTCGATAGTGCTGATAATTGATGTTTACACTGAACTGTTATGTTAGATGGATTGATTGAATTCATTGTATTTTTAATAATCGGTAAATCATTATGACTACCACCGCTGACTGATCGTAATCTAGGCTGTTTTCTGATTGGTTGTTTCACTAATACTGGAAGTTTTGTTTCATCTGTTAATGAATGTATAGTAACATCATTTGAATTGGTACTGTCCATATCTACGGAAATCGGGAAGTTATTGGAACATATGTCTGTGTTTAGATCTATTAGGAAATGAAAGAATATAAATTTACTTTATACATCAAAGTTAAAACGAATACTATTATTATTGTTAAACTATTACTAGTTTGCCCAAACAGAAGTAGTTGGAGAGAAATTTGAAGCCATGAATTAATGGATGAAAGTCAAACAATTTAACCACCAAGTATTTGTGGTTAGGTAGTCCTAATACCTCTTACGACCCGATAAAATTCTCCGAACCTATGAATCTTTTATTTCTGTCGCAGTTGTAGATATTTTTGTCCAATTAGTTTATGAATATTTTAATGTGCTAAGTACTGTCTTGTTTTAAAGATTATCAGAAATTGTTTACTCAAGTAAGATTTATTGGTAAGTCAAATAAAATTTTTCCTAATTAAGGTAGAATGTTTCTTTCTAGATTTGCTGGGGTTAAGAAAAAACCTGTTTGCGTTTAATTCTCTATGACAGCCGGTGTGCTAAAGGTATCCACTTTACTAGCAAAACATCAAGAATTAATTACACGAAAATATTTTTTTTAATAAGTTCGTGTGTTATAAAACTAGCAGAACTACTGATACAATGAAAGGTCTTGAATATCTGCTCCTAAATCTTTGTATGGTAAAGTTTTGGTTTTTATCTTCTATTTGTTTACACATAATCACGTTTATACCCTTCAGTTGCACAGTACTAGACCTTATCTGTCATTTGCTAAATACCGCTGGTTCATGTACCTGGTTATCAGCCAAATATTTTTTGTAAAGCCTAGTTACAATATCCAGGCTCCCAAAACTGAAGTAGGAGAGAAGCGAGTTTTAGAAAGTACTAAGCAATTGCTCCAAGGTGCTTACTTGAATGACATCTAGTCCTTTATAACACTGGGGATCAGCTACACCAACTAGTCACCCGTTGATAACCAAGGTCATAATGTGCATATCTGTAGTGACGATTAAATTGATGTATCAGGCAAGTGGTTTGATTTCATTAACACCTCAATGTATCTTTTAATCGCTTGTATATAAATTTTGTCTACTATTGCAAATCACTTAGGGGTTGAAGGGATCAATAATTCTTATGCAGACCTTGATTGGCTGATCAATAATCAGATCTTTTGACCAGTTATCATTGTATTACATTATATGAAACAATTACATTTATCTACTGATCAATATTTTATTTTAATCGTAATCTTAAACTTATATAATAAGAACCCTAAACTATAACAAAACTATTCAATGTCAGTCAGTCACTCAGCTACAACGTAGGACCAGGCACATTTATGCATCGGTCCAAGTTGCCATATCTCGTTAGCACAGCAAGATGAACACCGGATTCATAGAAATAGTTAATTTAGTGGTGGTAGTATATAAAAGATAGGTTGTATATAAAGATATAGTATGGGAAGGAAGAACGTTATGAAGCAATTTTAATCTTAAGGTTTAAGGGAAGATAAAGAGTGTATACACCTACGCCATTGTGATCGATTCTCAGCCATGTCACCTAGAGTCTCCAACCATTGGTTACGATAGTCATGCGGACCCCAACCAGGTATTCTGCATCTGCCAACATGGCTCAGACTAAAAGTTAGTGACTTCAAGCACTGATGCCACGTTTTGGTTTGGCCGCCCCTAACTTTCTTCCAACCATCCCCTATACTAGTCAGCATAGCGCGTCGTGGTAATCGGTGTTCAGGCATACGTAACACGTGGCCCAACCATCTCAGTCGATGAAGATTCATCACCTCATCAACTGATTTACCATCATTTCCTAATACCCTGTATCTAACCTCATTATTACTTACCCGGTGATCCCAGCAGATGCGAGCAATATTTCTAAGGCATCTGTGGTCAAATACTAGTAACTTACGAGTATCCTCTACTCTTAATGGCCATGCTTCACAGCCGTGAAGTAGAACAATGTACCAAATATGAATTCGCTATATGATCCAATTTTAAATGGAGTATCAATAATCAAATTAATGGTGAATAGTAAAAAAGTAGAACAGCAATTTATGTCAACACAAATAATGAAAAAGATTTGAAAATATTTTTTAATTTAACATAATATTAACTAATTATCATCTGTAAAGTTACTAAAAACGTGAGTGTGAGAGAAAGAGTAGGGAACTAAAGAAAATCAAACCAAAACAAATTAATTCATTTGCTTAACAACAACAACAACAACAAAAAATCACATGACTCTAGCTCTAAGCAACAATAGTAACAATACTGTTCAATATGAAGATTATGAGAAAGAAAATAGGAATATTAGAAAAAACAAACTAGTAGGTAGTGTAGTAATACAAGACAATAGGCGGGAGTTAATGTTTATTGTGACAGATTACAAAATCAGAAGGGGTTTTGTGGAGATTTCAGTATTTTCATATTTGAAATCATGAGTCAATTGAAGCTAGACCACCATCGAAAACCTGGAAGCACTGGACAGCCGTTTCGTTCTATTATGGGACTCCTCAGCAGTGCGCATCCACGATCCCGCACTCGCGAGATTCGAACCCAGGACCTACCAGTCTTGCGCCAGAGCACTTAACCGATAGATTACAAAATGTTTGCATAATAGGCATACATAGCCTTTGATCATTGATTTGTATTATGCAGCTTGTTCTACACATCTACTTACAAGCAATCTTGTGAACAGCATCCAGTATAGAAGTAGTAGTGTAGTGGACGCTACTCATAAAATTGAATGTAAGTAGTAAGTTGCGGAACGTGGTGTCGAAGTCTTCCTACTGAGTGAAGAGTTCCAGTACAGAGAAAGCACGTCGTAGGCAGGACACTTCGAGACCAGACAAGAAGATAGTTCAGATTACAGAATATACCGAAAGATGCTAATGGATAATTGAAGGTTATGTATATATATATTATGTGAACGCTTTGTAACTTAGCACAATAAATATATTCTTTTAGCCTACTGCCTTCTTTTACAGTAGTAGTAGGGGTTGTAAGAGACATCAAAATAGACTGATTACAATGAAAAATCTTATGTGATAAGCTGTTCTTCTTTCTCTTCAAAAATAAAAAGACAACTGTTCGTTAACCCTATTATTATTATTATTAATAATAAATAATGAGTGCAACAAATCTTAGCTATAAAGATTGTTGAATGACAGGAAAAAGTAATCAATTTAAAAACAAAACAGAATATTTCTTTATTATACAAGCAAAACAATTGTTTGAGTAATCTAGCAATCACAAATGCAAAAGTGATTCGCTCAAAATGCACATGTGCCAACAGAGACAGATCAATCATAGTGGATATCAACAAAATGAAAATGTATACCATTACAAATAAAATTCATATCCCTTGAGAAAACCAGTGTTTATCTGGGTTTAGGAACGTAATGGAAAACGCGTTGAATGTTTGAAGCAAAATGTACATCCCGGTGTGAACATCAACAATGAAATATGACAGACATAAGAAACAATTGACGAGTTTTAAGTAGAATGGGCGGTGACCATCTACCCTCCCAAGTGGGTGAATATATCTATATTTATGCTATGAGATGCATGAGTGAAAACTTATGTGTTACCGGTGTGCATGTAGATTATACTTGCCCCTGGTGTGAAATCTGCGCACCAAGGTCTGGTGGTAACGATTTCCCCTAGCAATCACATCCACGCGGTGGGTTTGTTAGCCTTGTAAAATGGAAACCATTTCCAGAAAAGCCTACCAGTTTCACTGGATAAGGGTTGGTCAACCTTAACACGGCTGGAATACTGTACTAAAAGCTAATATTTAATTTTAATAATCACTAATACTGTCTTCAAGAACAATCAAACTGGTAGCAAGCTTTCAGTAAAGAATTTGGGACACTTTACACTTATAGGTATCATTACCAAGTTTTGATTTGATAATTTTGAATACATTGAGCATTGGGTAGATTGTTATAAATAAATTAATATATTTGTAATATCTCAACGAGTAGAAAATCCAATTTTTCTACTCATTGGGATATTATAAATATATTAATTTACTTTACACTTATGTTCTTCATAGTGCAGGCTATTTATATCGCTGAGAAACAACCTCAGTATCAGGGGGGTTTGTGATCTTTCTCTTACATTCGAGAATTTTTGTCAAGTTACGTAGATGATAATGTTATCAGGTCATTTGAACAGCATTTTCACCCCTACACAAGGTTTTATACATAAATGATTATAGAAAGAAAACTCCGTTCTCAACGGACTATTTATTTCATTCCCTAACCGTCGTAACATTTAGCTAATATACACTATCGGAATATGCTTTCGATTGTTTATTAAGGGATGTACATGATAAACACATATGTTTCTTTAATGAGTGCACGACTCACACATACCAAATCTATAGTTCATATTACCGAGATAAGCTTGAACTGTACTTAATTCGTTCTTACCAGTATAGGGTTTTGTGAAAATTGTAGAATTTTCATAGATTAGATCATGAAGAGATCTTAATTAGAAAACCATTTAAAACCAGGGAGCACTGGAGTTGGGAAGAACTCTCAAAAAGCCCAAATATTGAAGATTATATATGGAGATAATACACTTCGAAAAGACAGCTCTTTTTAAATAAAGCAATAGTTTGAGGGAGGGGTGTGAAAACTGTAAAGAGCTAATTTCAGAATAATTGTCAGCCTCCAGTGTCGATAGAAACATAGAACGTAGACAGTCTGCTTTACTTTCCAATGGCCGTAACAATGTCTAGTTGAGTGACTATAAACTTAATTTGAGAAAATTGTCGGTTGATATTATTCTAATAAAACATTTAAGGTAGGTTAAATTATGTTAAACAACAAGACGTTTTCAGAGTTTGACTTTTGAGAATTTGCAAGAAGTTTTTGAACAATTAAAACGGAGATGGAACAAGTGCATTGTCACAAATGAAAAATCAGTAAAAGAGCATAAAATTTGTATACCCTAAATTTTGCTAAATAAAGCTTTCTTTTTACTTTGGTTTAGCCATTTACTAAACGAATAATGTATTTAAAGAGTAAATAACCAGAATAGTTACATCGAATAGAATTTTATACATAGTGACTTATTTTAAAAGGTTCATAAAAGCACTTTTGATTAGATCTATAGAAAACGAATGTCTCGCTGTATACATACATAGGTTTAATCGATATTTTCTTCTACGAAATCATTTTATATGTAATGGAATAATTACAACAGTACTAAATGCCTTTTCTATTGTTTCGTCAACTTCTGTTTGGCACAGATTCAAAAATGAATACATAATGTAGTAGGAAGGAAGGGATGGATGCATGACTGAAGGGAGGACAGAGAAAGAGATGGAGAGGGGAACACAACCAACGATTAATAAAACTTAAAAATGCTAAGTGACTGTTGTCTTATTTTACTAGTTTTTCTTTTTGGTTTCACGTAGGTATGCATATTGGGAAGAGAGAGAGGGAGGGAGCGCTCAGAAATAGTGAGACTTTTGAAGACAAACAAGCGATTCAATACAGCAATGTCTACATATATATGTATATATAATTCAGGTTAACAGTTTTCAGGGGATTTGCAAGTAAGTTTTACTACAACTTTATGGCAAATAATTAGCAATTAATTGATCTAGCTCTGAGACTTGGTAGAATAAGGTATCGATTTAATTTTAAACATTTTTTAACAGTATAATAGAGATCAGCAAAAACCCGGAACGATATCAAAATTAATCAGAAATACACATGTAAACAAACATTTTTGTTCTATATAACTCACAAACCAAGTAGGAATGTTTAGTACTCAGTCCTCAATTACACTACTTGCATGAAAGCTAATGACTCGACGATCAACCCGCTTAAATCAAAGTATGTGAAGTACGATATTATAGTATGCATTATGGGTTGGAAAATAATTGCTTTACCAGTTAGGTCACCGCTGGCCCCAATGTGGAATGATTGAATGATATCACAAGAAATGAATACATGTCCACTCAGATTAATTTTCAGCTATACCAGTTAGGATTGTCAAAAAAACTCACTGATAATAAATTTATTGTCTATATTGACCTAAACAAGAAGTAAACTATGGAAGTAAACACAGACTCTCAGAAACGGTACAAACTAGTGATATAACCTAATCTAACTATAATCTGAAACCTCTTCCACATATTTTTCCCTATTCTAGCTAATACAAAATGTATGGAAATTTGTAAGTATTATATGATATTTGTAGCAAACACAACAGATATCTCGATGATGTTACGTTTTCTGAGCACTGTGACTTAATTTCTAAGCTTTAGTTACGTTCTCGATAGTGTCTACTTCATATAAAAGTAGTCTTTACAAAATGTGCTCCAAAAGTGTCATATTATTCTATTTTCAGACAGGATCATTAAGATAATTTGATTTGTTACTTATGAAATATAGTATTAAAAAACTTTATTTAAAATGTATGTTGATCATATTCTAATCAGAATGGTAATGAACGATTAGCGACTGATCTATCTAGCTAAGAGAACCCAATAAACTAACAAACGGAACCATAGTTTACATCACGAAACAACTCAAGTTAGATAACTATTGAAAACTAGGAAGTACTGGACATTTATTTCGTTCTAGGATGAGATTCTTCTGCAGTGCGCATCAACAAACACACTGACGATCGAACTTAGAATCTTCAGGTCTTCGGACGAGAGACTAACCCCTAAAATACTGAATAGGGACTCAATTGTTTACATTCCTAACATTAATCAATTTGCGATATTATTGTCTAAATAAGGTCAGTCCATAGTGTAAATTATAAAATTTAACAATTTCCACAAATTCTTTACAATAACAACCGAACATTATTTCAGAGGGTTACAAATATTTTGTTTTATTTCACATTGCCAATAAGTTGGACTAACGAAGAAATCATAAACTGGAAAGTTTAAAAATGCATATATCATATTATTCATTGAAAAAGAAATGTTTTTATGTACCTAAAAAAAGAACACCATCCTTAGGTTTAGATTAATTTGTTCATGTATATTCGATCACAATTTATTGAAATGTATCGATTATGTAAACTATTGTTGGTGCCCCGGCAGGTCGACGAAACTATGGAGGTCAGCGCGCCGCAGACTCAACATTCTGACGGAGATTTTGACACAGACTGCAGTGAAGGAAGAAAGTATCATGGAGAGCAGAACCATCGCATGAACGAATGCTTTAAAGGGGGGACGAGTGTGGTGCGGTCTACTAATATCCATATAAGCAGTATATGGTGATAAGTAATATAGTATATGGTGATGGTCAGACATAGAATGTATTTTGGCAGAAGATCGGTAAGGAAAGAATAGAAATGAAGCGCAACCGGTACGAAAATGCATGAACGATCAAATCAGAGATGGATTGATATTTGCAGAAGGAACAGTTAAGATTGAGACAATTGATTGTTATTTTGCAAATTAAATGATGACTGTATGGTTATCAGAATTTAGTGAGATAGTCTGTAATTTGTGCCTAAATACATTCGATTGTCCCCACTCGTGTTCTATTCACTACCCTATGAAGGATCGACAACAATCAAATTCATTTGCTATTACAATACCGAGTTATTTGAAAATATAAAATTACATTTGTCATTCAGTTAACTTGTGATTTAGATATAAAAACGGATTTAAATATTAATTCATTAAATCACCTACCAGGTACACAATCCTATACTTAGCTTAAAGCTACCTACACTAAATGTGAGGATTATTTATACTATCTAGTTGCCCAAACTGAAATAGGTGAAGCAGTTTTCAAACCTATAATAAAATGGCTAAAAGTTGAACACATTAACTAATGAGTCGCCGAATTTACACTAATCATCACACTTACACAATGACTCACAAATTTTAATGTTGACTTTACTCCATCTACCTTCCTTGTAATTTTTGTCAATGATTTATTTAAATTATGATGAACAATAAGTTAATCCTTCCTAAAGCTTAGTTATCGGAATAGTTCGAATCTAAAACTGAATAGATTGCAATCATTAATTCTAAACATGAAGTTACTGAAAGTCACAACAAATCTGTCTTCCAATTATAATATTTACTGAGATGCATCAATAGAGATCTATAATTTGCTAATCATATACAACTGGATATACAAATTTTTGGCAATCTGAATTATAGATATTAAAAACCCTTTCAAAAAAGTTTATTTTCGAAGAAATGCAAACTTTTCATGGGTAAGAAGGTCAACAAAACGTCCAATGATGAGCCCATCTAGTAGCCAGGATAATGGAGAGGTTATTATCATACACGTGATAAAAATAAAAATATTAACTTACCAATCAATGGCACTGAAACAGTTGTTCCAACTTCATTGGAAGAAGTTGAACAGGAATAAGACAATTCATTATCCAATATAGGTGTTACCTCTTTTATCTTATCACAAGATAACTCATCCGATGAAGTATATTCGTTGATCTGAATAGTTTCGAAAGGTAAAGTCGAAGGATTAAAGTTTATTTTAGTCATTTCAACGTGATTTGATTCCAACAAACTCTTTGAATGCGACAGTGATATAGTTTTATTTTTAGATAGACTTTGTTTTGAGCAAATTTTATCCTAAAAAATTTAATGACAGAAAATATGATTTAACAATCCGATATTTGGAAAAGCTGAAAAATTAGAAAAAAGTAGATTAGCAACTGTTAAGGTACCTGAGAATTTGATGGTCTGCATTAACAATTCTCAAAATGGAATGGTTCTTTTATTATTATCTAAAGAACCATACTACTTAGCAAACACATGAGTAGTAACCAAACAATAATAATACCCAAAATTTAGAACTAGTAAAATTATATTTACAGAAATTATTGAACTGTGAGATATATGCATACAGGCTTACAAGGAAATACACATACATACAAACTAAATGAACAACATACAGAGTCAGACCATAACGTTAATGGAAAGGATGTTTTCTGAAAAAAAATTGTAGGCTTTGGATTTTTATAGTTATTTAGTTAGTTATCAGTTTAATGTAACTTACCTACCAAGTACCTGTCCATACCCTATACTTTAAGCTATGTCATTTAGTTATGTGAAGACCAATTTGGTGGGAGTGAGGTCTGAACCTAATGATTGAAATCTGGGTGGTTTAACCACCAAACAATCATTCCACTGGTTAGGAGTTTAAACAAAAGTGACAGGGTACGATAGATTTGTTGGCAGCTATATTTGTTTGATGTGTTATAGTTCTTGTGTGAACTTACCACAGGTTTGCCAACAGGCAATTATCACTATTACTTTCTGGTAGCGGATGATTAAAAGAATTTGCTTAACGAAATGATAGATATGATTGTTCTTTTTTTAACATGGTCTTTATCATGACCCGCAAAAACTTTTTCAGCAATTTTCTGATGAGAATCAAAAAAGGTCTGTAGCTCCGTCAGTTATCGGCAACGTAGAATCTGGCGCATTTGTGCATAGCTTTACACTGTCACAGTGTGTTAGCACAGTGAGAGAATTATCAAAAAAGCACCAGCATAATCGAAGTAATAACAGTAGTAGCAGAACAGATTAAGCGTAAACAATTCGATTCAAGGAAGAATAAATTCACGGCTGGTTCTGAGCCATGACACTCAACGTCTCCAACCATTGGTGACAATAATCGTGCAGACCCCAACCTGGTAGTCCGCTAGATACCAACACGAGCCAACAAAGCGGTCGAGGAATTCATGGACTGGTGCTGTTAGTGGTTATAAAATGACTGACTCTTAACAACTAAGTTTCAGGTCCGAAGCCGGCTGCTTCTGTAACAAAGGTTGCCCAAAACAATAATAACTGCACAAGGAATCGTAACACTAGATCGAATGCATAAACTTGAACATGACTAGTTAGCTATATTAACATTTGACTAGTTACAAAAATCTAAGTCTGTTAAATAAATTTAAGAGTGAAGAATGCATCATAAGAAAATGTATCCAAGTTCTTGTAATAGATAATAAACAGAATGGCAATATGATTACCTAACTATCATTTAGTACTTTGCTGTAGCCAGTAAACATAAACGATTCACCTAATGATTACTGAAAATCTACGAAAATTAAAGCTATCTCTACGGTTCGTTATTATTGTTGATGTGAACGTTACTTCATTTTAATTAAGAGTAAAGTACTTCATATGAACATTCATGGAAATTTAAATTTTCCGACAAAAGTTGAGCGCCGAGTAAATATTATTCAAAAGCATTGTGGAAACAAAATTAGAACAAAAATGTAAGTTCTACTACTAGTAAAACACATAAGTATTTACTGTGTGATTTTGGTGGATTAGGTAGGGAGGTTTTAACCCAAGTAAAATTCAGTCGGATAAAAAGGCGTGAACCACAAGTCTTGCACGTGAACATGCATTCTGATAACCATCAGAAGGAGAAAAATAACCAAAATAAATCAGCAACTAATAAATCGGAGACACTAAACGGTTTCAACATAATTAGAACTAAGCTCATTGTTTTGGAAATTTCAGTCACAGAATAAAGCAAAAACATGATAAGTAATACAAAAAGTAGAAAAAAAGATTCCCACCATTTCATCAGTATTATCAAATCCAATAGATGTTATTGTTCTTTCCTCTGATGCAGGACGCCTCAACAGTTGCTGATTGGCCACAGAGCGCGTTCTTTGAGGTAACTCAATTTGTTCGCCGTGATATTTGACTAAATGACGAAGAAGTCCAATTTCAGCCTGGTATCGACGGCCACACCTTGGATGAGGACACTGTTGTTGGAAAAAACACGATTAGACGGCAATTATACTTCAAAGTAAGAATAAATATGGGTATTCTAACAAAATTGAAAAATTCCTACCATTTTCATGTTATTCAGTTCAATCTCAAAATATAATATGCCAGACATCAGTAAGGACATTAAAATATGCGCGTACATAATTTAGTAAAGATCATGCACACTAACTGACTAGACACACTGGACGGATCATTATGTCTTCAGGTATGAAAACGTCCGGTTCCTAAGCGGTAATCCACCTTTAATGGTTAAAATGACCGCAAAACTAATAATACGTTCAACTACGATTTGGCATAGGAGTACTATTGGTTGGTGAAAGTCGGTAAAATAGACAAAAGGTAGGACCTACCAAAAAAATGTGCTCCATTCTACTCGTGAAATTGTAAACGGATTAAATTAAAAGTGGTAGGAAAACGGTATGATTAACAATTAGAAATAAATTTGTGAACAATGAGTATAACTTTTGGATAAAATGGTATCTAAGACACCATGGAAAAGAAATAATGTGTCTACTCCAGGCTAACTAAACTGAACTACATTCGACAAAAATTCATTGGAAAAACTTTACTTTTCAGACAGCCCAAGACAATAATTAGGAACTTTATTAATCAATGTCATAGTGTATTGAGGTCTGTTCTAGTTAAAAGATGTTAGACACTTGAAATATTTTAGGTTCACCTACTAATACATTTAGAAGACCCTTACTAAATCTTTTCAAGGAGTGGAATAATATCTAGAAAATAGAAGCTAGATAGTTAACTGGGGATACATGGGAAGAAGTTTGACGTCAATTATAATAAATATTTCTGCCTTAAAATCGACCACTCTGGCATTAGTTCAGATGCCGAAAAAAAAAACTGTTAAAGTCAACGTTAAGGGACGATTATTCCTGACTTTCGGATAAAGAAAAACTGACCACTTACAATATGTTTGAAACGGTCATCTGAAGTAGTACCTGTTGAACAACTAAGACGATTAGTCGATGTGATCTCCATACCAGCTGTGGGCTGAGGACTTCTCGGTGGTTGATAAGAAACCTATTTGGAAGAAAAAAATCCACACAAACTTGACAAAAAACATATACTACACTTTTGAAATTGGGTAGCAATGGCAATTGCCATTTGGTTAAGGCGAAATATGATTAAATATAAATCATCGGTAGGTAATCGATGAGTAAATGTTTACGTAACGAATAACACAGCTGAAGTTATAGCTGTCTGTGGGTCAAGTTGAGAAAAACTGTAAAGAGGTTAGATACTATTCAACTGTTGAAGTAAAGCAAATTGAAAGGGTTTCGAACCAGTCATTCTACGGTTGGCACCGACAGGGACTTACTGGCAGTTACTTGATTTTTTAAATGCTTACTAGACCGGTATTTATCTGTGAGAATAGCTAGGAAGAGTAGAATTGACCACCGTAAAATAAGCTGTGTTAACATATAGTAAGGTTTTGTATCCAAGCGACAAGTGAGATCCAACAAACTTTGGAAACAGTCGAACGAGACCCTGTAAGTATCTGTAGATTAATGTACAGACCTGCACTAGCGTTTAACGCGTGGGATTATATGCTGATTTACTGTCTTACAGTATAACTTGATTAAAACATTACTATGGTTATTCGGATGAAAAATAGATCGCATTTAAACATATTGTTTAGGGCTGGTTAGTTATTATTCTTAAAACATGTATCGTTTACTTGACTTGTTTTCTATTATTAAAAAAGGTATAGACGAGTATCGAAAACAGGAATTTACCAAGAACTAGTACTTACATGTTGATTGTCTGCATTTCCTTGATTTTTAGCATTAAAAACAGAAAATTCCCCCGTACTCGCAGTAGATTTGGACAAAACTTTGGCCTGGTTTGCTCTTCTTACTGACAGATAAGCTTGTCGATACCTGCTTGCCTCATGAATATTTGAAGCTTTAAAAGGGTTTTGGTATCGTGCATGAGTGGCCAAATCGAGACTTCCAATTGGGGAGCGATCACGAAGAACATTAGATATGGAGTCTTTGGTGGATATGTTACAGAGGTTCGTACCAGAGCACGCTTTAGAGCGAAGTGTTGCATTGGGGAACTTATGTTTGTGAGTCGCTGTTCCGCTGGACTCTGATCCAAGAGCTAATGCACCTAATTCAGCCACACTTCGGCATGATGGAAAAAAGGGAAGTATATCCGCCATTGACTGCAGCGAAACGGTTCTTGGATTACGCTTTTTATGGAGAACTTCATCTCCGTGTTCCTCAGCATCAATGGTCTGAAGTCTAGAGGAAGATATATGACAAGAATTCGGGCTGTCAAGAGTGTTTAGATCTTTGAATGAATTTCCGGCTTCAGAAGACACAGTACTGTCCAAAACCAAGGTGTGGCATACATTTGATGACACAGGCAGTCCGTCTACTCGAGGACTATTGATACACATAGACGAGTCATTAGCTACATTATGTTCTATAGCCTCGGATTCATTGATAAGGCTG
This sequence comes from Schistosoma mansoni, assembly GCF_000237925.1. NCBI lineage: Eukaryota > Metazoa > Platyhelminthes > Trematoda > Strigeidida > Schistosomatidae > Schistosoma > Schistosoma mansoni. The sequence continues at coordinate 7,881,888 of NC_031496.1, forward strand.
ACTTTGACAGACTGCGACGAACAGTTTTTCCCATTGAAAGGATGTGGATTACTCATAGCTCCACTTTTAATGTATCCGACTGAATCCTGACATAGATTGTCAGATATATCACAGAAATTGATATGGGTGGTAATGTTGCTACATATACCATTTGTGGGTTTAGATGGAGATGAGTTTGCGGAAGTCAGATTGCTGAGTATTTCATCAACCTCCCGAACACTAATTGTCGGTAACTCGATGTTAGGATCTAAAAGGCTATTAAACAGAGAAACAGGGTTGATATTCCTTTCATTTTCCTTTTGAGTACACTTCATCGGAACGTTTGCAGAGCATCCGTCTGAGGAATGGACGTCGGGAAAGCCACCTGATACACTCGAAAAAAGGATCCCACCTGGAGACCGGCAAAATCTGGAAACATTTTTATGCGACATTCTACCAGTGGTGAATATTCTTGTGTTCCCTACAGGATTTTGACTTAATGAACTCATTTGGAGACTAGCGCTGGAGAATTACTACGATATTAATTTGATCACTCAGTTCCCCAAAAAAATACTTGGCACCTCTTGACCGCGCCTAAACATTTGCTAAGTTTACTCAGGGAAATCGGTCCAAATAATGAGTTCAATGTGTCGCTATCCGTATATCCAGTGACACGACAAATTTTAGTGGCATCATTTAGTGGTAAACTAGCCACATGAATTAGGGAGATTAAGAACAGTCCCAATTTACAACATAGGCTTTGGATCCAAGAGCTTTGACTGTCCGGTAACGATGACCTTCAACTATTGATTTTAGAATACTTGACATAGTGTCCAATATTCACAATCCACAGCACGTTAAATAATGATGGATAGACGGAAAACCTAGTTTAATAAGATGTCATGACTCCAAACAATAGAATATCAATCAATCTACGTGGGAACCAAAGCATACGAATACCGAGTAGAAGTCGATAAACCGAGCTGTTAAATGTTGATGCACAATACTACTCACAATTCCTCGGTAAACATCACTCACCCGCCTGAAAGCTAGTGATAAGTTTGCTGTGACTATCTTAGATGCTAGAAAACCCAGAGAGTAAGGTATTGAGGTTGAATAGATACTATCCTCTGAACATTTTTAAAGTCGTGATACATACTAAAATGAATGATTCTTCCTCTCTTTCTTGCGTAAAATGTCAATAGGCACGATTTGCTATTAGACTGGCATTCTTCTGGAACTCACAGTCATTCAAATTCAAGTACAGTCTTATAAAAGTAGGGCTGGTATAGTACACTCTAGGTAACATTGCAAACCTCTAATATCCATAGTATATTTCTCCTGGTTGATTTCCAATGAGGAATCTGTCATGGAATTCCTCCTGAAGTGGCTTTTTACTATTTTCTAAGCATAAACCTAATTATTATTTCTCTTACATTGACGCTATTGATGATCTTATACATTTAATCTAGCCGAACTAATTTCGCAGAGTATCCGTAGACTCCTGACGGTTGAACGATGCAAACGAGTGATAGAAAATGGATTTGATGTGACTGGAATTACTGTGGTATTTTCAATAACTGATGATTCCTCTGTACTTGGTTGGGTACTAAGAATTTTAAATATAATACATTCATTTGTGCTGACCTGGTTCTACCCACCTTGAATAGTACAATTTCGGAACTTCTTAGTTAGGACATAAATTCGAATGCCTCTAATTGTCATACTGGAGTCCCGATGGAGTCAAATCTTTGACAGTTGGGCACTAATCCATGTGAGGATGACTTAGAAGACTACATAGAGTGGTTTGAGACCTGGTAGGTGACTAGTAAAAATATTAAATATGATAAATTCACAGCTTATTTCTTGACGTTCATAGTCAAAGAAGCTTATAACTTTTACAACAATCTAGCTTTCTCAGAGAAATCAACTTTATTGTCACATGAATATCTCAAGCTGTTACTACGTAGTCAAATCGAGTGTGCTGTTTGGAATGTAGTGAGAGATCGAAGTTTCATAAAATGATGGGACAAAATGAACAGAAAGTCAGTCTTCATACTTGAACTACGGAAACAGGCTGCGAAATGCAATTTCGGGGACGGATTGAAAACTTAACTTCGTGATTGCCTAGTTGCTAGTAAAAATATTTCGAATTTGGAATGAGAATTTATTCAGGAACCTCAAGGTCCATTCCGAAAAATTAAAACTGCATGAATTAACTATGGGGGAGTGAATGATCCTAACTTTCTGTCACTGAAGAATTCTAATACTTTGGTTGGTCGTCGTGATGAACTACATTCTCAGGGTCACTGAAGCTAGTGTTTGTTTAATAACGACTCCCATTCTCGTGAAAATATAAAAATATGATTCAACAAAGAATTGATTTTTCATACATGCCTTGTTAGCTTTTAGTCTGTGAAACATGACAGTCAGTGCCATGTTTGAAAAATTTGAAAAGGCCTAAAGTAGGGTCGCCTTTATTAGTTTCTAATAAGGATTCTAATGCTTAAAGATTTGATAGCTGTGAAGATGCCACAGGTATTCGGATTTTGACAACGCTTTAACCAGCAACACCTATTATCAATATATCGAGGATTGACTGGTCTAGACTGGCTAGCGATTGCAGTGGATGTTGAGCACGGCATTTCTACTGTTGGTCTGGCGCTCATGTATGACCGAGCGCCTTCTGCTACGCGAGTCAATTAAAACTAATGTGATCAGCACCTAATGTCGAAGATGTGGTCGGAGATAAATAAATATACATGTCGTACAACATACAATTGTGGGACATGTCATGCGTCGAAAAATCATCCTTCGAAGTGAACTCTATGGCCAGATTTGGTGACCGATAATGGTTCTCATTTTTCTGCAGATGCAGTCACTACCTGGTTGAATGGTTTCGGGTTCACGCATTTTTTAATTGTTCCCAGACACTCTTATTCTAATGGTCAGGCAGAAAATTTCATCAGAACATTCAAAATTGCTATTAATTCTATTGCTACCTCAACATTTGATGAACTGGAGATTCTAAACATTCCATCAAAGTTATTAAAAGTGAATATTCTATATTCGGATATGAGGTGTTTGGAGTTTGCGGGGATTACATATTATCTCAGGAATGATCTTCGGACAGTAAAGGGGGTCGTGGTTGTAAGATCCAAACCTAAATTCCAATAGGTCTGACTTTGGCTGAATAACCATAGTAAAAGTTTAGTAACGCTTTTCACAATCGAAATCAGAACAAGATTATTGGGTTAATAACGGTTATAAAATTCATCATATATACAAATGTACAAATTTACCTAAACAAATACTACCACTCAGTTATTCAACCAACAATTGATCCCAAAATATTCAACCTAAATTACAATGAATAGCAAAGTGGTAAGAAATATATGAAAATTACCGAGCACACCAAAAAGTAAGTGTTATTTTATCCTTTCTGGATAGATCAAGTAAGATTCCGTTTGAGCGGCTGTTCTGTAAGACAAAGTGTTTCAAATTCTGGGAAAGTGCTCCAATTTACAACCAAAATGCACGATCCCGGTCAAAATCAAACCGCACAATCAAAGAGCGAGTAGTTAATATGGCAGCTGCCAGAATAATATCAATTAAAACAAATCATATACAGTTGAAGAAGAATATATAAACCCAATGAAAGCAACAGAATAAACTGGGAAAACTATCATAAAATGAAACGCCACAATACAAATGGCATCAAATATATTAACAATAATGTACAAACAACGAAAACATTAGGAAGAAGCTATGGATGTATGCATGGAGGGATTTTCACACACGAAACCTTCAAAATGGATTCTACATCGGCCCGCAAAATCCCTCCATACTACACAAGCCACTTCGATGCCTTACGTCATGTTTCAACTTATAGTATGATCCTCACTAAAGGAACGAGTGCGACTTACAACAGTACGCCTACACGTCTGCCCTACGGAAGCCTTACTCACTAATCTCTCATTCGTTCGACTGGTTACTGACTTTATCGCCCGATCACTATTTGCTTTCATAGCTTCTGACCATTCCTGAAGGCCACCTTCTATGGGTCGAAGTTCCTGCATCCATAATTACTTTATCTCTTTTCTTTGCTACAGAAGTTGAGAAGTAGCTTACTGTTTGTTGAGAAATCTCATTAACGCGTTCGCAAGCTACAAACATCTTAGAACCCCGGTCACTGTCATGTTCACCATCGATGTTAGCTGATGACCTTAATCGCTTACGTTTGTTCTCAAAGGTTCCTCCTGGTGTTTTATACTCTCCTAATTGAAGCGCACTTTGGTCTCGAATCGATTTAAACTTCTCAATTACTTGGCTTTCATATTCATCCTGCTTCCATCCTTCGGCCGAATTCTTAATTGTAAAACCGTGCTTAACAAACCTTTCCCGTTCATCAAACAATCGAGACTTCACATTCAACTGCTTTTTCAGAACGAGGAATTACTTCTAACATTCCTTGTTAGGTCACTTTCTGTATACGCTCTAGTTATGCACCAGCGTATTTTGATGTCTAACATAGCTGTGCAATTGAATGATGTAACACTTTTATATTGCATTCTGTCACACTAAATTCTTTTGTATATTACATTTGTTCCTGTTACAATTGTTCGTGATCTGTTTCATTCCACCGCAAGATACATACTACGTAGCATTGTGAACTCCGGTATTCTCATTTAACCATATCAGTCACCTGATTAGTCAAACAGGATTTCTAAATATATAGGTTGTTTAGACTTACCCATGACACTGACGAGGATAGATGACGAAATATTATGATTGAAATCGAAGTCTGAGTATGTGAATGGCTTCGTTCATGCCTTGCTATGAAACCATTTTGATGGTATGCTGAAGTCAGATTGACCTATTTTAGATTATGACCTTCCGGACAAGATAAAATAAGACAGTGCCGGTTTTAATATATCTTACAGCAACTCCTGAAGGTGAAGGCAGAAGCCAGGTGTGTTTGGTAGGGAAAGTATATTTGAACTCAGGTAGATATGGAGTAGCGTAAGAAATATTAGCTGGCCATCCATACGAGGAAAGACTGTTCATATAGGGTTTGTTTCATGATCTATGGGCGATGACTTATAGGGTGCTTTGAGACATTTATATCCACTGGCATTTACAAGTTCAGTAACGACTTCACATCTTAATGAAATAATTTTTTCGACAATCGGCTAACCGGTACAAACGGTTTCCGATTGATTTACAGCTTTTTTTAGCTGATTAGAATGTACTGCGTCCTATTCATTCTTAATATATTCAAAGGCTCTGATAGTCGACATGAAGACGTTGACTTCGGGTTATCTTTGCACTTTGATATGTCTTGAGTTGATTGGACTGCTGACCAGATAATGAACCATCCACAAAAGACATGAAAATGCCAATAACTTACTTTTAGTCCTCTGAACTGTCACATCGTCAATAATAAAATAGATCCCAGGAATAATTCTGTGTGATAGACATGCTTTATCTTTCCTTTGGTCAGCTCCAAATTTTAAACTATGTATTGCCGTATTCTTTTGAGGAACAATGAATAGCCCAAGCCTTGAATTATTTGATATCATTCATGATTCGCAAAAGCAATAAAACCAGAGAAACTCTGTTATTATATCTACTTTACAAACCTTAAATCTTGACATGATTTAAAGCGACACCACCTCAGAGTTGATTGTGAGGTTGTTCGTACACTAGTATGAACAAATAATTTGACTACTGGGTTCAGTAGGCTACGGGAACTATTTACAAAGGAATAAGCGTTGGTATTGGTGAAAAATTAATTTAGGTGGACACTAAAGACTTTGTACAGAACCGATTTCATTTGAGAGGCAGTTTATATACCTTGTCTAACCCCATCTTTTTGATTGCAATGGGTGAGATTTGAGCCCATGTGATCAGATGTGCCTGGTGAAGAAGGACTAAAACACACTATTTTCTTGTGTTCCCATATCACATTATGGGTGTAGTTGAATTATTCACCAAAGTAATCTACCACTGACTTCATGGAACTGACAACACGACCCGTGTGTTAAGACATTTGGAATTGTTGCCGGCTGCTTTAGAATCTAACAACTTCTCCGATGGCTTCCTGTTGAAGGGGTGAATTTTTGATGACATTGTTCAAGGAACCTAAGAACTTAATTTATTTGCCAATTTTTGGATTCCTGTCGATTTGATGTTGTCAATGTTTCTTTTAACCAGTTTATGAGTATTTATGGGTCCGTCAGTCTTGAGGAAGACAAATATGTTATCTGCCAAACTGGTCGGTATCTTCCGTCTGATTTTCAGTAGACCACAGCTTTAAATGCTCTATTGCTGCTCCTGATAAGAGCTTTTATATAAAAAATCTCACTACAGTAGCTCCATTTTTTGATATGTTTGACTGACAGATTGAATATTCGTTGTACAGTACAAACTTGTGAGCACAATTAAACCCCCTATCAGTTACTTTTTGTGTATTCTTTACGTTATTTGTTCTATCCACAGAAGATGGAAAAGCATGCTTAAAATATGGTACTGAACAAAAATCACTTGAATGACTATTCGCCCAGTGAAGCTCTTGGTTCTAGCCACTGTAATGTCCTGGGACAACCAGATGCACCTTTTTTTGAAATATGCGAAAAAAGCCAATGCTGCAACGTAGATATGAGATAAAAAAGCGACGGGGGTGAGGGACATATCTCAGAATTCACTCCCTTTCCTCTACGTGACCTACGATGCGGAAACATTGTCTACTGTATTATCTATAGAAAGGGATAATTTAATTGAATATTAATTATTTGTTCGATTCCTATCAATTCATTTCATTTGAAACTTTAGTAGCCTTTGAAATTTATTTTAATCTTAATCGTTGTTTTTGTTTGAGTTTTCCATTTTACAATGAACTCGACTCAGCGTTAAAATGAAGTCACCTCAGTTACGGAACCTATTAATGATCTTTTCACATGACGGAACAATATTCTCTACGTCCTATAAATCTTTTCCTTATACCCTCTCAAGATGTTAAACACTTCATCCAGTGAAGATGATGAATACGTTGGCTCATCAGAGAATTTTGGTGAAGACGATCAGAATGGGACCTGGTTGCATTATGAGGACAGGAAGTGAGTGTCATTACCTATAGCTCAGTTTGTTCTAACAAAAGTTTTCATAGAAAAACCTTTTTTGACTCGACATGGGGATTTCGCTGTCATGTCAAACTTTGTATAGTTAGAGTGAGGCACATTTCATAGATCGCTACTAGTGGCAATTTCTATTATTTTCTTAGGATACAAATTGTTATATATTTGACAGCTGCTTGTTAAACTAGTTGACTTGAGTATTCTCTCACTATATCATTTTATCTTTAGTCGTTGAAAATTTTTTTGTTTCACAGTTAATGTTACCATATTATGCACTGAGCGTTTCAACAGTCAGCATTGAAATTTACCCTTCTATCCTATACATATACTGGGCTTTGGATGAACTTTCTGAAGTCTAAACTTGAGATGATTCTCAATGTCAGCATTTCCAAGTTAGGGAGCTTATAATAAAGGACTATACATGTAATGCCCCAGTCTTTTTAGAATATATTACTCCAGCCAACTAGGTAGCACTCTGAAAAGGAGGTTGGACCATGAGTTTTACACGTGCTTCTGTCAGCAATTCTAAACGAGAAGCTAGACGAAACTTTCCTGCTTTGCATCAGGGAAAGTTTCAGGTCTTTCGTGAGACAGCGGTAAAATATCTGATTACCTAGACTTTTCCCATGACTATCATCTCAGAGCCTTATGTTTAGTCACTTTTGAAGATTGTGTATTTGGGATCTAGAGGTTAGGTGCTCGCACATGAGACAGAAATCTAAGTTCGAGTCCCGCAAGCGGGGTCTTAGATGAGCGGTTTTGAAGGGTTCAATACTAGAACGAAACAGCTGTCCGGTGCCTTCAGGCCTTCAATGCTAGCATAACGACAAACGGTTCATGAACTTAACTAAAACTCAACAATCTCTACAACCCTATACTGATATTTGTGATATACTGATTAATTTTCACATTTTTTGGACACTGACTTCTAAAAATGGTTTAAATCTCACGAAACTTTCAGGCTATGCAGTATTTAGACTGAATTCAACTTGTTCATTCGCTAACATCAAGGACGGAATTTGCTTCGAAATTAGTGAAGCTCGTCCTAATAGATTTATCAATGTTTGTTATTTATTTTTGACATGTGTGGTGATGGAGTATAACATTCTAATTTTTTCATATATTTCAATCGTTCTCTCGAGATCACCCTTATAATCTAGATTCTTAATGTGAAACAGCACTTCCTCATCTATGTACCAAGTATTTTAAAGCGAATAAGGTGTAAGCTTGTCTATACCCAGTACAAATGAAGACACAAAACAGGGATTAATTTCATTAAAGACATAACATGTCATTTTGAAAACTGTTTATAAAGATCAGATATCAAGATATCCAAATGCACAAAAAAACTATTTTGTCTGGGCACTTTTACACAGAATGACCTTGACTTCAGCCATTTGAAGATGAAAATAACTGCGAACGACCGACTCCGGGCCACCGTTTTCTAGGATTTGACGAGTGTTAGTGTATAAAAGTTTGCGAAAAATTTCGTCTGTCTCTCTCATTACTCCGATTATAAGTTTCATGTTTAAAATCAAAAGTGTTACCATTAGAATACCGATACCAATAAAAATATCTGTTACTGTGTCTTTTGGGAGATCATTAAACTGTTTGTCATAAATGTTGAACTCAACGTATTTGGGACTTAATGAAAGGTGAAAACCCATTGGTGGTCTTTATTGGCCATAAACTACTGATATGTTAACCATCTTGACACTTACAAATGAATTTTTTCGATGACGTATTTGACTTCAGAAAAGTTAATAAACTTGAAATTGATAGCCGTTCTAGAGATTAATAGGTAATGATATGTCACTGAGATTCTAGTTGATTATTGTAAGTTTTTTATTTGAATAATCGAAAACAGTTGTGACGTTCAAAAAATGATCAAGTGAATTTTTCGATGCCATGAATTCATCATTAACCCTCTTAATGTAGTTATCATTTTATCAGCCAATAAGCAACAAATAATATTTGAACAGTTAGGGTAGAAATCTGGACCTAAAGAATCAGTGAACTAATTAAAGATGATTTGGCACCTACTAAGTAGTTGTTGTATCTACGGTGAATAGTTTGCTGAACAAAACGAAGAGAAAAATTGCTTTTTGTGAAGATAAAGGCCTAAGATAAGAGGTTTCCACAAAAACCCTGAAACTAAGTATTAACATTTATTTTGTATGATTTTAAGTAACTTGCAGCTTTCATATTTTTGGGAATCCCCCACATAGCTAAAGTTTCAAAGTGTACTGTTTTTATGAATTAAGAAAACAAATTTGACTTCTTTTATTGTATTTTATTCCCCGAATGAAATCTTTTATAACTACAGTTGATGGAAAGAAGACTTTAAGAGAAATTTCATACATGTATATTGGTTTTTGAAAAGCTTGTCATTGAGTTGTATTGGCACATAATTACCATTTCCGAATTGATAAATACACAACACGCAAATTATTCAATTGGGTAAAAAATTGAAGCTTGCAATTAGGGCAGACATTCTTCTTAAGTGTGTAACTTTATAGCTGCTAATATGAGCTATGGTGTTGTATGTTTTACTAATGAGGGTGGTTTATTTTTCACTTAAAGTGTTAAAACTACCTGTTGGTTCCTATTTGGTAGTTATTTAAAAGAAATTTCAAACATATAACTTTTCTTAACAAAGTGGACTCAGTTCACACTTTTTAATTTTGGCTATTTCTATGGATGCAGAAACTTCCTATAGATTTAAGCGTTGTTAATAATTTGAAAGATTAGAGCGAATTAATTAGACTTTATATCATGGATAGAGGTGCTCAAATGAATTTTAAACAACCGAATAACATTTGTTCTTGGTAGTGTCGAAAATTCGAGTTAAAGTCGTAGATATACGTCACTTACAAAATAATTCATTTGAGGGGTTCTATACCAAGGTGAAGCAATCGTCCAGTGCATTCTGGTTTTTAGTGATCGTGTAACAAAGTTTGACCCTTGAAGTAAACCACAAAATTAATTTATTATTAGTTTATAGTTGATTAACACTCACTATGCATGTGAAATTGGAAAGAGTAAGAAGTATTCATTACGAAACCGAATATATTGTATACAAATTATAGGTATATATACGATGTAGACCTAGACATTAAGTAGGCTCATAATAGACCCTCTCCAAAATTATGTCCAATTTTTTATATCTCACCAAAAATTTGACCTTTTGATGGCATGTGAAGAAAGCTACATAATTTTTATGTGCGTATTGCCTCGATATAGCTTTAATTCATATCCAGCTGACGAGTTCCAAATAGGACGAAAAGCGCGTCCTGGATTACACTGCTAGCCACTATCCATCTTTACTTAAAAATTAATTTTGTTTTGAAAAATTTCCTCAAAGGAAATAATTTGACTAAATCGGTTCCTATAAAATATTAAAACAGAATAACTATTGATCAACAATCAATCTATTCAATTGAAATTTTCTTCAATTGACCAATAAATACCTCAAATTAATTAATGAATGAATTCATTATTTGATAACAGGAAGTAATTAAATTTCCCTACCACTGTTAATACTACTACTATTCAGTTACAGGAAGTTGATGAAATTTTTATTGTTTAACTTAATGTCAGCATGGAATTTTTGAGAGTGGAAAAACAAATTCTATTACTTAAGACTTAGATGTATGTATACAATCGAATTGTTAAACTTTCCAGATTATTGACAGGATTTATCTGAAGCAAATTTGGAAGTAATATATTTTATTATGAATATTTAAAGCAACACAAAACGTATTTTCGTTGACATTAACCATAGTGTTCTCAATATTTACTTAGTGTACCATACCCAAAGTTTCGAACAATCTTTCTGTCCGTTTGATGAGCGAGTACTGCATATTGGAGCGAGATTTGAATTGAAAATTGTTCATGTACAGAACATTAACTGTGGTTTTGTTTATTTATTTAGTTGTATAGATCAGTTCATTTTGCTGGTAGAATGAAAATATGGAACTTAAGTGATTATAAAATTGACGTTAAGAAATTATACCCAGTTGTAATTTAATCAGAATGCAAGTAATATAGATAAATAACTAACTACTGATAACTCAAAAAGTTAGAAAATATGTATATCTTTTACGTGAATAATAAACCTGTTAAAGTTCTCAATATTTTTGCTGGCATTAAAATCACAGTAGGTTCGATACATCATCGTCCAAATGACTCTGAACTTTTGAAATTTTAGGCTCTTTACAAAGGTGAAGATAGTTCTTAACTTTTGACTACATTACTTCAAACCTGAATACTATCCAATCGTCCGTATAAATAGTAGTCTCTGATTGTAGATACTATATACAAACGAATAATGTTTCTGTATCGGTTATGGCATAATGGGCAAGGGACCTAGGGAGGTTTCACAAACAAAATTGACTATTTCCTGGATCATACTAAGTGCGCTCAAGGTTTAGTTACTGTTTTAGAAAAAAACCTGTAACAGGAGCAGGTGTTTCCTTTAATTTAGTTCCCACATCATGTTACATCCTCTGCGTGGTTGCAAAACCAATACGGTTATCAGTTTTAAGCGTCTTTAAAGGCAAATAGAGACAATTTTTACTTAGTTCTTAACAGAGTTCAAACTATCCATTATTATGTTTTGAATTTCATGTAAAACGACAACAGCCACTATTTTAGTTATGTTCGGGTTTTCAATACAATGGTAGTTTTGATCGCGGTAATTTTTATCACTTACAGGCTACGTCAGGTGAACCGTTAAAAACCAAGAAAGGCTCTGTTAAGGGTCAGGCAATAAGTCAACCCAACAGTTAAATTTTATCAGTGTAGGATTTTGTGGAGATTATAGAATTTTCCGTGACTTTACATCATGAACTGATTCTTGTTAGACTCTTACTGAAAACCTAAAGTACTAGACGGCCATTTCGTCCTAGTGTGGGACTCCTTGGTTAGTTAAATCCTATTTTCATGAACTGATGACTAGCCTGTCAGACACATATATGCAATAATCATTTATGTTTTGAATAGTACTTTTAACCACGTTTATTTTTGTATCAAATAGACTGTAGATAAGTATCTCATCTGTCACATAAAAAGTTTTATTTTTCTCGGTTGATTATTATTACTGTTGACATCCGTTCATTTGAGCTTTTTAGTTGATAATTCTGTTTTTGCGACCATTTTCATATGTAACCAGTGTCAATCATTGTCCCTACGATAGACTGAATATAGAACATCCAGGTACCACCAACACTGCAAAACATCTCTAGATAATTAGATCGCAGTATTCTGGCCCGAATGTAGAAATTCAGTTATCTGATGATGTACTGTGATGTCCTGGGTTTAATCCCCACCAAGGTCTGAGATGAGCCTTACTAAGGGGCTCCATACAAGGAAGAAACAACTGCCCAGTGCTTTCTGGTTCCTAGTTTTAGAGTGGTGTCTTACTTGAACCTTTCGTGATAACCATAGTGATCAAATGCCTAAAACATAAGTAAGTGTAGAAAAAAGTTTTTCAATTCACTTATTTACTCACGAATGAAATTAAAACATTAACTGTATGGTATAACGTTTGCTTATCAGTATTGATACAATTAATTTCTAAAGTTTAAGTACATAATCTCATCCCGAAAATTACTACGGAAACTAATTTCAGAGTTGTTTCTTTTCTCGATATAATTGCTATTATTCAATACTGGAATTGTGTATATGTTTTTTCTCATTGAGGATAAACAAAGAAATATATATTTTAAAATTTTCTAACAGTGAATTTCCGTTACACACTCATTTTATTAACCATGTCATGACATTTGGTAGGTAACGTATTGATGAGAGAGAGATATACATCGATAGGAACGAAGCATTTTGCTGAAATCGATTGATTTCCTCATAGTAAACAGGTAAACAAGCCGTTGACTCGGGTCATAATTCTATGGGATCCACATATAAAGACAAAAAGATATACATATGTATAATAATCATCATGTGTCAGTGTGTCTTATTAAGTGAATATCAAAAACCAGATCATCCTCGAGTTGTATACTCTGTGTATGTGTTTATATTTCTATGTTAGTCCTTCATCTGATCGCTCATTCTAAAAAAAAATATCAGATTCATTTCTGGCTAGGGTCCTCAAATAGTGTTCATTATCTGTCCTAGAAACTAATCAATGAGCTTTATGAAACTATATCGAGACATATATATATATATATATATATATATATATATATATATATAATCATATATATAAAGCTGTTATCCTATTTTCATACCTAGGTGTGAGATATTTTGTTGCATTCACTCTAAGCTTCGTACACATATACAGGAAGGGATTAACGTTTTTAAAAATTGTTAGTCAAAACCAACGATCATATTAATAATATTTATTATGATAAACTATATAGTTATCACGAAAATTCGACATAATTACCCAGGTCGAAGATTTGACAACCAAATCAAGCTAATAAAAATATATATTCTCTACTCACTGGTGCTAAGAAGCGTAATATACACTTCGATCAATTGAAGACATAACGAACATAATGATCGCGGTATTTCAATATTAGAAACATACTAGAAAGTTTATTTTCTCGCACATTGATGCTAATCAGTATGCTCGTTCACTGATGTACTAGGATAGGTTATGAATAAACTTATAAAAAATGTTCATAACAGAACATTCAGTAGAAAACACTGTCACGTTTGATCTCCAAGGCATTTCATAAGGCTATTTGAATACATCGTCAAGTTTTATATTCGTAAATTTATTTATTTCAGATTTAATGTTAAAATGGTAATTTAAACTTCAAAAAATATCAGAAAATATAATTCTTTACAGATTAAATAATTGAAAATATTTTTTTAGTTACCACTCTATGGAAATAACCAATTTTTATGCGTTCCCTTGTTTTATTGATTGAATTTCAATTTATTTCATGTAAAAAATGGACAATCATAAGCAAAGATGGACAGTGGCTAGCAGTGGAATCCAGGACGCACGTTTCATCCTATTTGGAACTCGTCAGCTGGATGTACCTGCATTTCAGAGTTCATGTTCACT
>NC_031496.1:7896461-7909994 GCF_000237925.1 Schistosoma mansoni
ACGCATCCACGACTCGAACCCAGGACCTACCAGTCTCGAGCCAGAGCCCTTAACCCATAGACCACTGAGCCGGCATCCAACGGTGTTAATGTTCCATAATAAGAGGAAACGGCCGTCCAGTGCTTCCAGGTTTTCCATGGTGGTCTAGTTTCAATTGACTCATGATTTCAACTTTGAAAAATACTGAAATCTCCACAAAACCCCTTCTGGTTAGGTTTTTTGTTAAGTACAAGTTCACACAGAAATACATGAATGCCTTGCTGTCAATTGTCAATTAGTGATAATGAAACTTTAGCTTAATTGTCATTTACTGTTTTTTTTTCTCAAATCATTTAACACTTATGTATACATTTACAAATCTATCTACTTTACAGGATATCATGGTATACCATATTTAGTTTTATGTAATAGAAAATAATTAACAGGGAAGTTTCGAATATCAGTTCTGGTTTATCTTGAATTTTTAGGAAGTATTACCTCTTACTTGTGAAGAATTCATATTCCCTTTATCTCTCTTTTAGGGTGATTTTGACATTGAGTCACTTTTTTAGTCGACCACATTAGAAGTTAGAAACTCACCAAGGTTATCGTTCAATTTCAGAGTCACTAGGGCTGAAAAGTTTAAACTATCGGGTTAAGAATCAATGATTTAGATGTTTCGTGCACATAACTACGCCTAAATTTCCTAGGTTCTTAGGTAAAAGTCTGTCGAACGTTATTTGTTTTTGAAGAGCAGTAAAACACATGCACAGATTTACCATTTAAGAATTTCAGATAATAAATACGATCAGTAATAAACATAATAATGCCATCGAATGGTAGTACTCGAAGTTTTCTTCAATACTGTTTTCTCCAAATATTGTTCAAATGAAATTATTAATGATAATAGTAATGGCAATGTCTGTAATGGAAAATGCCTTTCAAAAGTCTCAGTAACACTATGAATGTGACTAAGCTACTATCATGAATGGTTATCCTATAACTTATACACATCTTATTAAATGAAGACATGATGTAAAGATATCATTTTTTTGTTCGAAACATATCCGGTTGCTGTTTTATTGCATGAATATTTTTGTGTGAAATTCATTTGGAAGTAAGTTCATTAATGCGGCTCATATATCAAGTAGCACGTTAACATCATCGACTTCTAGTCATATTGTTTGTGTAAGCAAGTGAATAATACCATCTGACTGTTTAGATTAAATTAGACAGTTGTTCAGTTTTAAGTTCCCATCTACAAGTTCAAAAATAATTTGAACACTTTAACCATTAACCCTTTCACCTTACAAAATAAACACATAACAAAAAATCACACTATCGAAACGAGTTTAGAGAGATACAGATTGTTTATGGTATTTTTTTAGTGGAACATACAAAATAAAGGACCACCTCACTTTAATTTATTCAAATAATACTAAGTAATAGTTGGCTCGATGTGCCTACATTTGAATTTGTGAAAACACTGAAAAAATATCATTTTCTATATCTGATGCCTATTATACTAACATTAAATTCTATTTTTGCTTAAGATCATGAACCGATTGGTGTTAGACCACCATTGAAAACCTGGAAGCATTGGACGGCCGTTTCGTCTTATTATGGGACTCATTAGCAGTGCCTTCAGTTTTCCATCAGTGGTCTAACATCAATCAATTCATAATCTCAACCAAAAACTTAATCTCCACAACCTTATACCGATAATTAAATCCTATGGCAAATTCTACCGCTATTATTATTTTCTTGGTTGAAATGAAAACAAAAGGAGAACTTGAAAATAAATATTTTACATTTTCAAACAATCGATTTTTTTCTCTTTTTCTGCCATGTGAAATTAAGTAAAATAATTATTTATTTTGAAAGAAGGAAATAAATCACAGTAAATAAACAATTATTAATTATCATGAAATCTATAAACAAAAAGAGATCAGAACTTATTTATTCCCCTTATTCGTTCCCTTCATCACAAAAACAACAGAGGCAGTAATTAAGAAGTAAAGAGAATAGTGATGAGTGAATCTGTTTTGTTCCTTTGTTTATATTTAAAAATTGTATTCTGGGAATACTTGAACTTAAATGGAGGGAAGTTTATATTTATCTCGTTGTTGCTATTACGTATCCCTCCTCGACCAATAGTTATGCATTGCCATACCCAAAGAAGAATAGCAACTAATGTGTTATTAATAACACATTATATATATATATATATATATATATATATATATATATATATATATATAGTATGGATATAAGTTAAAATGTGGTAAGTGAGATGTAGAAGGTTGATTGGTAGTTCAGTGACTAATACACAATGCTAAGTAATTGTTTAAAGACATTACATCCAGATCGGTTTATGCGGATCACATCTCTAAGCCAAAAAAGCATTTACAAGTCAGTAGGAAATGCATTCATTGCTTGAATAATGTAGAATACAGTGGAAATAAGCTCGAACGTATTTTTTATGCTTTAAATGACTAGTGAGATGAGTCTATATATTGAAAAATTTGAAAATTCACAATTTTTTTACTTTAGAAATTCGTCAAATGTGTTGTACGATGATTGGTTTTAGACTTGAGAGTTACTTTCAGTCACAATAACTTAACTGCTTACTCACCTATTTAAGATCATTAATTTTTCTGACCAATATGATAAGATTTAGTCTTCAAATTACTTAACACTTTTTTTTGCATTAAAAGATTTGTTACCAAACACAAACTAATTATTCTAGTACTTCCATTTGAGTAAACATTCACCAGGATTGTGTTTAACTGATGAGAAACAGACGAAATATAATTAAACTACAGTTTAATTATGTTGACTACAAAACTAAAGGTCTTCAAGTCATCCCTAGGAGGTTCCTCAATTGTGTACATATGATGTTTTAAAATAGGATGAATTTGACTGCTAACTTGACATTTATTGGATTTGCCTATCTTGTTGACCCAATCGAGGTTTGTCGGCTAGAGCATTCGTCTCTTTAGGTTCTACTACATCAGGTGGGTCGATTATATCAAAACAACAATAAATAAAATTTAATACTCAGAAAGGTCTTAATATTTAAGAAAGAAAAACATTCATACTGTAACATAAACTGAAATATTATACTGTCACAAGTTGCAAGTACTTGTTTACAAGTACAGAAATGTATTTTCAAATATATGAGAAGTGACTTGAACATGGTTAAATTATACATCTATAATGACTTAAGAAAGAAATGTATTCATGTATTTGTATGTTGTAATTAAATGCTGGTCAAAGATAATTACTCATTAGTGATTATCTCAAAATAGTACACAAGGTTTCTGCTTCTAAGTATTTGCTCGACTGATTAATTTCTAAAAGAAAAGTGCATTCACATAATGTCCATAAATAATATAGATTATAATGCATAGAGATTTTCATCAAATTGTGATTATTATCTAATTACTAATCATTAGCCCAATTTAACAGTAGAGTAAAAGTGGAATTAAACGTGTCGAGAGTGTGATAATAACGCCTTAATGAAAATTCTTATAAAATATCGTACATCACAAGAATAACTGAAATAGATTATACGGATCAATGCCTTCTTTCTTGGTGGTTAGAGTGTATCCTGCTATCTTCGAGACATGAATATTCTATAACCCTGAAAACGGGTCTCGAAACAGAATGAGAAAATAAAATTCTCACTACTCACTGAAGAACATAAAAAACAAATTAAGATTTTAAATTCATTTTGTATTGTTTGTTTGAATCTTTCCAACGATGTTTAGGAACGTAATTGATCAGTCTCTTATTGGCATATGTGCGTTCTGTTCGGATTGTCTTGATATTGCCTTAATTCACAAGCATTATAAGCTAAGATGATGGTGGTTAGCATCTCCATCCCAGAGTTGATGTTCACTCCGGGACTCGAATCTATTACTGTTCGTTTCAAACGTCATTGCGTTATCCACTTAGCTACTGAGTCACTAGCTTGTGCAATGGGGTCCTAGTCCCGGAGCGAACATCAAATCTTGGATACAGGTACACTCTGCTAAGGAGTCCTAAGTAGGATAAAATGCGCGTCCTGGTTCTCACTGCTATCCACCACTAATCTTTGCTTATAAATTAAGATTTTATTCAACCTATTAAAAAATTTAGATCCCACTGGTTTTTGATGATAATTACTCAATGAAAATCATACACAAATAATAGAGGAAACATGCAAATGAATTTCAAATGAATAATTTATGTTATATTGATCATTTATTATTAAACTGAATTCAAAGTAAAGCAATTAATATACTAAATATATATCATACACTAGATTTAAACATGATCTTATGCCTTAGCCTATTCTAACAATGATCATGGGGGAATTGTAGTCAATTTTTTTTTGATTAGATTAGACTTTACTATATGTTACATGTTGCGTAGTTTATAGTTGATCAATGTTCAATGAAATGATTAGAATATAAAATAAATTTATTGCGTAGTAATAATTAATTTTATTTTTTTTTATCCTAATAGAGAAACTTTAATTACATAGTAAGTTGATTTAATGTATATGTATTAAGTTTTCCTTAAAACAGTTTATGTCATATTCATTTTCACTATTATTAGTTTATGGTTATCAACTGTATAAGTCCAGATATGAAAAGATAGATCAATCATTATAGTACTCAGCTTTCAATTTTTATATAACAGGTTTAAATTCTACACTTATTCAATTCACTTTGCGTTATTTGGGTAATATCATAAATAATCACAGAAACAGGGTGGATTTTAGCTGAGCCCATAAACCATTATTTATTTAATTGAGTAACATTTTATTGATTATTTGTTTGATAAACATAAATTCTACTTTACTTGGGACTTGAATCCAGGAATATTATGTCCTTAGTCCCCACTGAATTCCTATTCAAAATAGTTAATTATGATAGTCATTATCTTTTATAATCATTCATAGAGTATAATAATGGTTATGTTATCATGGAATTAAATAAACCTAATCTCAGCTTTTAATAATATCTAGCAGAAGTAATATTTGATAATTTGTCAGTATATTCACTTGTCATACTTCAAAAAAGTCCATAATATTATTCCGGTTTTGTTTTGATTTCTCCTAATTGGTCAATATAGAAAGACTAGGATAATACCGGTTTTAATTAAGTACTGATTTTTGTGTTACTTAAATTTCGTAAAATATTTCCTTTCAATATCTTAGCAATAATTTTAACAATTAAACAATATCAAAGACATTTTATAAATTTGGTATCTAGTTAGCAATAACATCCAGGATGTACTCTCTGTCCTACTTGAGAATAGTCAATGGGATTGCTTATGACAATAAGAATGACACGCTAATTCATCTTGCTTATCTTGCACTTGTATAGAAATTTATGTAACTTCAAGATAAAATAGTTCAGTATTTAATGTCAATCGAAGGAACACTTTAGAAGGCAGTGAACATTGTGCACCAGTTTTGTTAGAGCTAAGAATTGCTCAGAAGTATGTATTGATATCTTATATATGGTCGAACACACATTCAGTTCTAACACTTAGTAAAATACTCTAAATCCACTAGGCTAGAACCTGTTAAGTTACACTATTATCTCCAGTCAGTTGGACATATATGATGTACATTACATAGGAGTTCACGCACCCCAGAAGAACACCACAGTTAAGTACTTTCTGACCTTCAGTGGTTCTACATTTGATGTCACTTCGTGAAGAACATAATTATCACTATCATACTTTCAAGTCAATCTTTGATTTGCGTGATCAACATTTATATACAGTGATGTCTGAAACAATGGTAGCAGTCAGTAACTTGTTGTTTGTACCATTAACCAGTTAAATATTTTAAAATAATCGATTTAGTTTGTTCTGAAACACTTCTTGACATAGTTTTAAAGATTTTCGACTCTTACAAAGATTAATCCTCAGTGAAATTACCCTCTATTGAAGTTTCTTTTAATTTGGGAACTCTATAGGTAAGATAACAATCCTAGTATTAAAATTCACAACTGATAACCGGGTCGTGCTGAGTCAAGGAAATTCTTGAGGGATAATCTGCCATATATTTTTTTAATTATATGATTCATTTGCATGAAGAATTTCGGCATAGATATTTCTTTCTAAACAGTTTTAAGTGTTGATAAAGTGTAATTTGAACAGCTCCTTCAAGTAAAATCTGTTTCGTCATGGTGAGATTAAAGAGAAATAATGCTTACATAACCTTGCCACTTTGAAACTGCTTCTGATGCATTTCGTATGTCAATCTCCATATATCAGGTGAAAGTAGAATCATAATACGTCTGACTTACTGATTTGTTCCTGCAATTTTTGAAATTTTTGCCATACACTTGTAATGAATTTATATTTCGGTAATTTCTTGAAGTGTGTCGGTTAATTTCTATTCGACGAATGAACTAATGAATACATTTACAGTCGGCAGCAAAGTAAAGAAGCGTTTATTCCCCACAAACCCGACTCAGATAATATACAGTTTGTTCTTCAAGGTGGTGTAATATAAATAATGACAGTACTACTATTATTTGACTTCCTGAGATAGTAATGAAAATGAAAAAGAATATTCTGTGGGTAGTATCTACATTGTTTGGACCGAGGATTACTTGAGGGAAAACAAGGGAAGAAGAATACCAGGTTATTTTCTGTATACTGCTGTATAGTCAGTGTTATGTTCTTATAGCCCTGTCAATTATCACGTGACTATATCGCTAATCAAAACACCCTGTGCCAAACCAATGACGCGCCAACCAGCACTAGCAGTCTAGAGTTAATTCTGAGTCCTTATTGGCTTTTCTTACCTTGCCCTGCCTGTTGAGTCCAGAACACAATCCCAGCCTCCACTGTATGAAACATGTATATTAGACATACACAGTATATATATAAGCAAATCAGACCGCATCATACCGTAAAATAAAAAAATAATTATTATACAATATCAAGCCAAAAGTGGCTGTCATTGTGAGAGACTGTAACTAATAGATTGGGAATAACCTAAGAATAGTAAATTGTATAATAGTAGTTTATAGGTTGAAATAAAGCTTGTAATAAGAGAAGTATGGATATACATAATCTAGTTAGCTACATTAAGAATATACATATATTATTTGTCCATAAATAGTTCTCAAAAGTTACCATTTATTTATTCTTCCTTAGAATATAACAGTCAGTTAAACTTAAAGTCTCTGATATGATAATAACTGTTTTGTGGTAAGAGTATAATTGTCATGAATTATATTGCTCCAGACTTTACACTAATTGACACCATTCATAGTTCAATTAACCATATCAGCCGTTTATAAAAAGAATTGTTTGTTATTCATTCAGTTTTGAAAAATAATTCCATATTATTCCATATTATATTAGCTACTAGTTTGGAAGAACTGTGTGTGTTAGTTTTCATAAGAAAATGACATCATTTTTAGAACTATTGGATAACAAGAACTGTATACCTACATAATCCTGAAATTAGACTCTTTAACAGTGTACACTAACAATTACACTATGGATCAAACCAAGAACACTTATGTTTTACAATAAGCATGTCAATTTTAGATCAATGGAATGCAATAAGAAGATCCTTGTGATCTATATGGAAAATAAACTTAATTAAAAAGCAGGCTTATTATTCAATGGTAGGTGATTACTGGTTAACATATAAATGTATATTTGAATTTAACTACATCATGGTTTATCCCCATTAATTAATAACTTACTGAATGATGTAACTATAAAGTAGAATGCAATAAACCTGTACTATACTACTGAAATTAGATGAAGAAGAGAAGTAAGTTGAAAGATTAAAATAAGTTGTCATTTAAAAATTCGACGAAGAGATATTTTTCTTAAGCTGTTTGAATAAATGAGAATGCAAAAGGTGAGCAGGTAAATTTTGTTACTTCGATTAATCGTGAAATTAAAATTAGATTTTCAGCGGAACGTTCAACTTAGGGTATACTCTTAGCTTTTGTTTTGATTACTCACATTTTTGAGTATGAAATTAGACACCATCGTCATTGAGAAATGGAGTTTGAGCAACACTGGTTCCAAATTTAACACTAATAATTTATTGATCAAAATTCAAGGTTAGTTTTTAGAACAGATATATCCTATGTGAATGTCAATAATAAACGTGGCTCTATTTATTACAGAACAACTTTTACAATGTAGAATTTTTCAAAAGCAGATATTACCAACCAATCCAAATAATTGTCGTTTTGTAAAGTTTCATTCTCGTATGCCCAAACATTATTCCACTTACGTTGAAGTCCATTTGACCTATAGTAAGTTATTTTCACGACAATAGTTTGAAGCGTCTTAAAGTTGATGCAGTGAGATACAAACCAATATTATAAATGATATAAGCTTACGCAACTATTCCAAATAAATTCTTTATTTCCTGCATCATAATAGATATTAGAGTTCGCGAAAGATACATGCCTTTAAAAGGTTTATGAATGAAAGATCAACTCAAAAGAATTATTCGTAAATAGACTGGTAATATTTTATTCACAATATCTTGCAGTAAACTAATATTACAACTCATTATTTTTCGCTTAAAAATAGCATTCATAAGATTGACCGGGTATCGAAGCCACAAGTTAACAATCTACTGAAATCAGGATCATTACCACCAGATGACAAGATTAATCTAAAGTATAGAACAACTGATCAAAGTTTGCCCACAGGATGGAAACAAGTGCAATATGATCAAATCTCTAATGTTCATAGCCCATTCATCGATGCCCAACGGCCTCCACGTTTAGGAGATTGTGTTGGTAAAGTCACAGAGTCATCAAAGATAGATTTTACACTGAATAGTGGGGCAGCTCATCAAGATACATGTGTGCCTGTTACTACCTCAACGCATTTCAGTGTAAGCTTTGAAAGTCCTTTGGAAGCCTCCTCTTTAGGAGCACGACTTAGTCCTGTTGGTAGTAGTTGTTGGTCATCTGAACAACATATCTCGCCAGACTTGACATCGCTTATGAGTAGTAGCACAAATTCTGTATCTGCTGGGGTATCATTAAGTTCGGGTCGTCAGCATGCTCTGAAATCATTACTCCACAGACAGCCATCAGCTGGAACAGGATGTTCTGGTGGTACTTTTTCGACAGAAGCTGGACAATTACAGTCTGCCTCAAATTCTGTTCGTTCTGCTCCTCTATGTCCTAGTCAAGTGACCAAGTCAAAGTGGAGCAAACAAATGGGAATAAATAAGAATTCAAATTTACAATATTTTACACCACCTCCACCGTCATTAGTAATCAGTGATCCAGAAGAGGAAATGCACAATAAACGTCTACAATTGTAAGTCAACTTTATTTTAAATCTTTAAAAGTATTATTATTTTCTATAATATATTTGTTGAACAATCCTTATTAAAGACTGATAATACACAAACTGAAGAGATCAAACATTTTTATTTTGGGTTTATATATTAAAAATCTTGTTCATAGTGATTAAGAAGCTTAATACTCATATATTCGGCTGAAAACTTATTTGTTATACAACATCTAAAGAGAATTCTGATGAAATTGTACCATGTTGTCGAATTTAATCGACTTCTAAAGCGATCTTAAGAATAGGTTGACCCTTATAAGTCAACTAGAAAATAGTCAGTCAGTCATCCAGCTACAACGTAGGACCAGGCACATTTATGCATCGATCCAAGTTGCCATAGCTCGTTAGTACAACAACATGAACACCGGATTCATAGAAGTAGTTAATTTTGTGGTGGTAATATATAAAAGAAAGGTTGTATATAAGGATATAGTATAGGAAGGAAGACAGATATGAAGTAATTTTAATCTCAATGTTTAAGGGAAGATAAAGAGTGTATACACCTACACGATTGTGATCGATTCTGAGCCATGTCACCTAGAGTCTCCAACCATTGGTTACGAAAGTTACGCGGACCCCAACCAGGTAGTCTGCTCTACCAACATGGCTCAGACTAGAAGTTAGTGACTTCAAGCACTGATGCCACGTTTTGGTTTGGCCGCCCCTAACTTTCTTCCAACCATCCCCTATACTAGTCAGCATAGCGCGTCGTGGTAATCGGTGTTCAGGCATACGTAACACGTGGCCCAACCATCTCAGTCGATGAAGATTCATCACCTCATCAACTGATTTACCATCATCCCCTAATACCCTGTGTCTAACCTCTATGTTATTTACCCGGTGATCCCAGCAGATGCGAGCAATATTTCTAAGACATTTGTAATCAAACACTAGTAACTTACGATTATCTTCTACTCTTAATGGCCATGTTTCACAGCCGTAAAGTAGAACAGAGCGAACTGCTGCGCAGTATACTCGTCCCTTAATTGATAGAAAATAGTAAATGTTAATGATGGATTTGTATTGCAAAAAGAGAAGAATTACAAAGTATATATTATTTTTAAATGACTGCTGAACTTTCCTAGGTTGAAGATCGGTTCTTAACTGTTATTATTTAGGTTAAGGATTTACAGGAAGGATTAGAGTCTGAGTGTACATACCCAAAACCTAATACTAAATCCTAAGCCACACTAGATCAGCGTGTTGACGTGCAAGTGTAGTAGAGGTATTAACAGTATCAGTGATAGTAAAAATATTAGACCGACAATATGATCAGAGAAAAAGGAATAAATTCGCTGAATAAAAAGTATGAGACAAATTTAAAACTCCATATCAAATTGAAGAAAAAGAGTCAATCTATCTGCTCTATTGCGAGAGATTCTGAGCCATGCCATTTAACACCTCCAAACATTGGTTAAGATAAATCTCCGAACACTAACCTATTAGTCTAAACTTATGTACATGGCTCAGACCAATAATTAATGACCTGATACCACGTTTTGATTTGGCTGCCTCTAGTTTTCTACGAGCAAACAATATTAGAACTGACTAAACCGGTCGTTAAATGACAGTCAGTATTGTATATATTTCATTTCTTAATATTGAATGAAATAAATCAGCCAAACAGTCCATTCGAACTATTACACTAAGTCACTTGATTTGACTTCGAGTTGATAGGTTTTAAACAAAAGATATGTATATTATGATGAAAATGTATTTATGTAAAGTAAATACAACAACTTAAAACTGTAGCGCACACGTTAAACAGGATTTTATACGTTTCATTTATATTTGATATTTCCAAATAAAACTTTAAAAAAATATCATTCTTCTGAGAATGTAACTAAGAGGAAATGGTGGATTAGCTTCAAAGTTGGATTTGAGTTTGTCAAAAAAACAAACAATAAAACTAACATGGAGACCTGGATTCACCATTGGAATCTTGTCTTCTATGCTGTAGTCAATTCTAAAAAAAGTTGGAAAAGGAACATGACGGAGAAAAAAGGATAAAATCAACTATTTTGATATTTTTGTTATCTGTTCTTGTACAGAAGCATTTTCATGACCTAAACACAAATGATAAATGAACAGGATAATAAAAATAATACACTATACAATGAAAAAGGAAGTAAATTGTACATTTTTGAAAGATAATATTTATAAACATTAACTAGCTCAAGTTTGAGCATTGTTCTGAGACCCTCATCATTTATCCCTCCTCTTTCAACAGTTCTGAATTAGTCCATGCTTATTTCTTTTCATGTGTGCCAAAGTAACTGACATTAATTTTTATTGATTTTCAGAAGGGGTTTTGTGGAGATTTAGTATTTTCAACTATGAAAATACTAAATCTTCACAAAACCCCTTCTGATAATCAATATAATCATATGCTCACTAGTGACTGACTTCGAGAAGTACATCCAGGAGTTCTAGTGAGAAGCAGTGACTAGTGGAGTTCAAACCATATCTGTCGTGAGATATCAACTCACTGAAGACAATTAGTGAACGGTTGCTCAACTTCGTGGATCAGTTGAAGTTAGACAATAACACCATTGGATGCCGGCTCAGTGGTCTATCGGCTAAGGGCTCTGGCTCGAGACTGGTAGGTCCTGGGTTCGAATCTCTCGGGTGCGGGGTCGTGGATGCGCACTGCTGAGAAGTCCCGTAGTAGGACGAAACGGTCGTCCAGTGCTTCCAGGTTTTCGATGGTGGTCTAGCTTCAATTGACTCACGCTTTCAACGATTAGTTTTTGTTCTATTCTGCTATCGATATACCATTTTTATTCTACCTATACTATGAATAAAAATATTAAATGAAAGTGAACAGATGAGTGAAATATGAATCATTGTTGGTTTAGTTCAACAGTGTTATTAGAAGGTAAATTGGAGAAAACTATTAGTTCAGTAATTATTGGAAATGTTCAGCAAAGTTCCCAACTACTATTTTGATAATCTCTATTAGACGGGAATAAATAAGAATTAAACCAAATTGTAACTTTACCTTGATGGCTTGTATCACTTAAATGAACTATGGAAAAACCCTTAAATGTGATTTAATGGTTTAGCTAATTATCTTTGTAGTGCTTTTACAGTTTTTAACAAACAGCTTAAAATTCTGCTAGAGCATTGGTCAAAAAGTTATTCAAGCTATTTATTCGATTCACGTGAAGAAATTAAGAAGTACTGTACAGGTATTTCACCTTGGTTGATGACTCCGTAGTATTACCATGTAGCCATAGCAATATAACCATATATATGAAATGTAAAATAGAATTATCAGTATGGGGTTGTGGAGATTGTCGAGTTTTTGATTAAAATCACGAATCGATCAATGTTAAACCACCATTGAGGCAGTTACCCACCAAAGACAATGGAAGATGGTCGCTCAATTTCGTGGGTCAGTTGAATTTAGACATTAACACCGTTGTATGCCGGCTCAGTGGTTTAGAGGTTAAGCGCTCGCACGACAAACCGAATGTTCTGGGTTGTAATCTCACGTGCGGGATCCTGGATGCGTACTAACTAGGACGAAACGGCCATTCAGTGCTTCCAGGTTTTTGAATGGTAGTCTAACATTGATCCATTCACGGTCTCGAATAAAGTAGAATCTTCAGATCTCCTATCAAGGGCATGATGATTCAATGTTCCATTTTTATCCAAATTTTAATCAAGTCACGACATAATCAAGCATACTGGTGAGATGTAAATATTAATAATATTAAACAGCTCAAATTAGTTCTTAATAGACAGCCAGACGATGTTGATTTATGAAGAAAGTGATTATCTAATTTAACTACTGACTTGAAATAATTTGACTGTCAGATAGTAGATTAGAACCCTGTTTTTTCTTTTATAATTTAAAGAAAAATTTATTAACTTTTGCAATGTTTTGAAAGGGAATTTTGTATGATTATAATGAACAAGTAATTAAAATGGTTAAAATAAATCAATAAAGTATTGATTAGTTGAGAATGTACAATAATATTATGTAACTGAGTGATAAATGCATATGAGACTGGATTATTTAATCAAATGATCGAAAGAACAATTATCAAAGACAAGAATATTAGCCATATGAATAGGTTTATCATTATAGTAATAAATTAACATGCTTTTACATCAAATGATGATTAGAAGTCATTTGAAGTATAAAAATTAAAAATATTTCAGTAGTTGAGATCATGAGTCAATTGAAGC
>NC_031496.1:7910194-7926341 GCF_000237925.1 Schistosoma mansoni
CTAGCTTCAATTGACTCATGATCTCAACTATTGAAATTACTATAATATCCACAAAACCTCTTCTGA
This sequence comes from Schistosoma mansoni, assembly GCF_000237925.1. Lineage (NCBI taxonomy): Eukaryota > Metazoa > Platyhelminthes > Trematoda > Strigeidida > Schistosomatidae > Schistosoma > Schistosoma mansoni. Next base: position 7,910,261 of record NC_031496.1, read on the forward strand.
TAATAATTAAAAATATATTAACTTTGTAGCTCAGTCAAACGTCAACGAAATTACGACTTGATTATCAAAATCAATTCTTCCCTGACATTTCATTTGTTAAGGAATCGGAAATTTTAAATGTCCATTTCAGAATGTATATAAACTTACATTCTTGCTTAAAACTTTTTTTTACCTTAGACGTAGGTAATTAAATTATCCTTAAGTGATACATATGAGTTGGATAGGATTGATAAGCTGGTGGTTGGAAGTGGTCAACAGGAAACCCTGGACCCGGGTTTCGTGCTACTTGGCACTCGTCAGCAAGGTGTACCTGTAATCTTGAGGGAACTGATGCTCCCTAGCGTTTGTCTTCCTTTTAACAAATATCTGAGCTAAGTTAAACAATTATTTTTGTCTTGTTGATGTCCTCATGTTATTCATAATCGGTGGTCACAAGTATAAGGTGACATGATTTTGTTATAGATTATTATGCTGCCTATCATTATAGTTTCGCTTTCAATATTGTTTCATACATCTTGTGCATTAATTCACTCCTTGTTTTCAGATCTTATCCTTTAGATTCGTTCCCCTCACTATCACAAATGTTTGGATTACTTTTGCTTAGTCTCTATTTATTTTATCAACTTTGTGATGACGTAGTGTGGTAACTTGTTGTAACCCAAATTTGTACCAGGTTGCACATTGGGTATAACTGACTATGTAAAGTGGTGGTTGGAGGTCGTCGAAAGGAAGCCCTGAAAATAGGTTTCGTGCTATTCGGTATTCGTCAGTAAGGTGTGCCTGTGATTTTGAAGGAGCTGATGCTTCTTGGGGACTCGACCTCGTGTCACTCGACTTCACAGTCAGAGACATTATCAATGAGCTATCTTGGTCGCAACTGACCTCCTATAGGATTGAGATGCACTTACAATTGAGTGATCACTGGATTGTGACCAATATCATGTTTATGAGGTCCCTCTATCGGTCAAATTGCAATGCAGTCACTAGTCTGGGTGACTCGACATTGCGTGTACTAAGTTGAGATGTAAGGTGGTGGTAGTCAGAAGGAAACTTGCTATGGTTTTTCATAAAAATAACCTTTATACTATACAAAAGTTTTCATTAAAAATTTTATCAGAAATACGAAATTATTTTTTACGTTCAAGATATGTTCTAGCGATTCGGTGTATCGCCTATCCACTTCTTACTACTAATACTACTGGTCAAAATAGGCGATATCTACGAGTAACAAAAGATTATTTGAATATCTTGAAGGAACGTTTTCAGGTAGGTTATTGTTTATTAATTATATTTGTAATTTGTATTATGAACTTGCTTGAGAAGCAGCCAAGTTTACACTGACAGTTCGGATTTTATTTGCATTTTATAATTTCTTAATCATTCAGGATAGTTTAGAAATGTTATCATTCAGGGAATTTGAATAATGTATTATTAAGCTGGATATAATTTAACATTTTGGTTTTCACCATACTACAGTTTATTCAGTGAGAAACTCTCGGTGATATTGTTTGTATTTGATTATTTTACTATAGTGTAACGATATGTATATTGTACTATAGTCACTTTAAGGATAAACTGAACTAAGCTTAATAACATTTGCAGGCTGAATGTGTTATTTTTGAGTAATGTACATTATTTATGATAACCGTCGGTGTTTTAATTCACTAAAGTGGTCAATAATACTTTTGAATATGTCAGGCGCATATATTTCATAGAGATAGAAAAAATTATTCTACTAGTTATACCTTCATAGTTTCATTGCAATAAAAATACTAGGATAAGTAACTTTAGGTTGAGTTCATAAACCAATCTCTTATAAAAAATAATTTGCTCTGCCTAATTAGATAACTTTCTTTCAGGACCACTGAAAATATTACTTTTAGCATTGAATCAGATAACATAACGCTTTGAAACAGTAACCTGTTTTAAGCTCATATTTGAAAGTGTTATATTATATATACTATTTAGTGCATTCTTACAATTCTTCCGTATCTCCGTTAATGTTTATCCAGTAAGTATATGTTCCAAAAACTGTTAACTTAATTCTATTCGAATTGAATAATGTCTTTTTTAAACTATTACAAAATCAGATGGGGTTTTGTGGAGATTTTAGTAATTTTATATAATTGAGATCATGAGTCAATTGAAGGTAGACCACCATGGAAAACCTGGAAGCACTGGACGGCACTTTCGTCCTATTGTGGAACTCCTCAGCAGTGCGCATCCCGCAATAGGACGAAACGGCCGTCCAATGCTCCCAGGTTTTCCATAGTGGTCTAGCTTCAATTGACTCATGATCTCAACTATATAATATTACAAAATCATTGGATATTTATGTAACGAATCATTTTTAATTATATTAGTTAAATAATAAAATTCATGATTCGTTGTATAGTATTTGTAATAGATACTTCAAAGACAAAACTATTGGCCATCTTTATGTCAACTTAGAGGAAATGAAGATAATTTGTTTCTCTTAGCTATTTACAAGTATCCTGATTGAATATTTTCAGTATTTTTCCTTTTGGATAGTTAGATTTTCAATATCATTGAAATATTTGTCACTAACAATCACAGCTTAGAAAAAAATTCCATCCAAGTATATTTTACAGTCGACAGTAACATATGATATTCTAATAATAATTTGTTGCCAAATATACGCCATCTTTAACGCAGTCAAGTCATGGGATCTGTTACGATTAATCTTAATATTTTAATCAGAATGGGTTCTGTGGAGATTTCAGTATTTTCATAGTTGAAATCATGAGCCAATTGAAGCTAGACCACCAGGGAAAACCTGAAAGCACTGGACGGCCCTTTCGTCCTATTATGGGACTCCTCAGCAGTGCGCATCCGTGATCCCGCCTCACGTGATTCGATCCCAGGACCTACCAGTCTTGCGCCAGCGCACTTAACGGATAGACCATTGAGGCAGGGGGCATCCAACGGTGTTAGTGTCTAACTTCAACTTATATTTTATTTGAAACTAGTCTGTGGAAGCGACATATGTTGGAAAAAATAAATCAGGAAGGAGCTAATTTCTTGTCTAATGAATCCAAAGCTTATTAGCTAAATTAACTTTAAAAAATGCCATGGCACATTGATGATTTATAATCTTAAAAAGTTTTTTTATTCTAAGAAATGCCAGCAAAGTGAAATATTTTAGATGAGCTTCCACTGAAACATTGGTGTCTTGAAACGCAAGTAGTAGTTTTTCCTTCACGACTATTAATGTTAAAAGTCTAATGGAAAGTCTTTCAGCAATATGAAAAATGGTAATCATCAGCAGACTGAACTGTTATTTCATTGAATCTTACCTTATGCATGGTATTTTTTATTTTTCATTAGTGTATTGTTTCTCATATAAATATATCTGGTAAACAAGGCTTTTAAGTCTATTCAAGGTTTCAGTGATTTATGTTAATCTATGTTCTCTTTGTTCAAGTTGTATTTACGTGGTGATTTAGCTATCAGTAGTGACGAAGCATTTCATACTGCTGTAAATGAATTTTTCGAAGCTGTACTCAATAGTGATCGTCTTTCAAATATGGTTAAATCAGGAAGTTGTTCAATGTATGATATTCGGGAAATTTTTATTGCAAATATTGAAAAACAAGTAAGTAATTTTCGGAAAAGTCTATGTCGATAGACCACCATTGAAAACCCGGAGGTACTGGATTGCTGTTTCCTTCCAGTATGGACTCCTCAGAAGTGCGTATCCATGATCTTGCAAGCAATATTCGAACCCAGGACCTTCGGTCCTTCGCGGACGCTTAACTTTTTTGATTGGAAAATATCAACTTATTTAAAAAGTCACTACTAAACTCAACAATCTGTACAGACAGAAATACTTTTTAAAAAGTGCTATTTAACTGATAGTATCATGTAAATCGAGTTATCTGATGCAAAATCTTAGGAAAATGCAATTGCAGTTGTAATGCATTTGAAAGTCTGTAATAAAAGCGAGAATGAATGTACGCTGATTGGTATCATAAAACAATGGGGGCATTGGAGGTCGGTGATTTGAAAACTAATTGGGGTGTGCGGAGTCGTTCTTGACAAAAGGTTTTAGATTAACAGTCATCTAACAGTAGTAGTAAATATCCAGACAACATAATTAACTACTGAGCTGTTATTTGACTGATTACACTTAGGAATTCGAATTTCTTTCAAATTCCATATAAAATAAGCGTCCACTCACTAGACTGAAGGCCCTAGGTTCGAGTCCCGCACCCGGGAACGTGGGTACGCACTGGGGAGGAGTCCTATACTAGGACGAAACGGCCGTCCAGTGCTTCCAGGTTTTCATTTGTGGTCTAGCTTACATCGACTCGTGAATTTAACTATTAAAATCTACAATGTAATTTTCTACTAAAACGTCCTTCAAATATTACGTATATTTAGTTTAGAAATGTAATGGAATACAAAACTGTTTACAAAATGAGAGTAATTTTAAAATACGTGTATGATATTGAATTCACCAGGCTGAAGCTTATTCTTTATGGACGATTTTTAAAAACACTTCAGAACATCACACAGACACTGACGCAGTTTATGATGTGTCATTATCAGTCAAAGCTGTCAAAAAATTCTTGAATTCTTAGTTGTCAGGTACTGGGTTACAGAGTTACAGTAAGAACAGTGGATAATTCAGTTGTGAGTATATTGTATCATTACTTCCAGTTTATGCATATATTACGAATTTCTGTAGACACATTTTTGTTGTACTTATTTGAATTACTGAGTGAATAAAGGTAGGTCTTTCTAAAACATTGTGAATTTAACCATAAAGGATTTTTGAATGCCCGTTTCTGACATTCACAGCTCTATATGATCAGTTTTTGTAGGAGAATGTTCGTCTTCAAAGAATATCTGGTTGCTCAAAATAGATTTGGGATATCTGGATTCAATTGCTCAATCGATAGCACACTGATGTGTGGAATGATGGATACTGGATCTGAGTCTTATTAATACAGAGACCCGAAAACGTCTAGCTAACAAGTTTCAAAAGGGACAGAACGAGTATCCTGAATTTCAGTGATAAATTGAGTACTAATGTGCAAAAGCTTCTCGTAAATACACACCTGGTATGAGGAATGAACATTGAATGAAAACCTCTGATAAGTTTGGAGTTGAGCTATCAGTCTATTGCTTGTTCTTTACTTTATCCAAATATTTAACAAGTAACTGGATCTCTTTCTCACTTGACTCCTGTAAAGCCGGTATGATAGCCAATTAAATATGTTTATCTAATCAATACTTAATTAGCTAGACTAACAAAATGTCTTTTTGATTGTTAATTTGAAAAAAATAGTTATTATGTAAACTTTTACAAAATTAACCATTTGGTCAAAATTCACTATTTTTATCAGTTTCAGGGTATTCAACCAGTTGAAGGTTTATCGAAAGAAAGTGTTTTAAGTGCATGGAAAATTAAATTTGATCAAATATGTCGTGGCGGTGAAGGACCATGTCCTGAAGCAATGAAATTAGCTGTTCCACAACCAGAGCCTATAGCATTATCTAATGAACAATTGTATGAATTACTAATGCGTACTTTATCAGTTGAAAAGTATGAACATCAAATTTTATATAATGCGTGTCAAGTAAGTTGAATCTGTGAAATTGCTTTAAAAGAATGTCTACTTTAAGTATTTTGATAGCATACGTATTTCATTCATATTTGAAGTTAATGATTGTTGAGAAATTACTAAGTTTTTCAAAGATCTTAAGTGAAGGAAAAGCCTAATAGTTGAAAGAAATTGAACAAGAGATGTGGTTTAATTTTCTTTTAATTCATCGAAGGCTTGGGCAGAAAACGTTCAATGGGGAAGTGTGAGCTTCATTGTTATTTACAAGACTATCTAAATGATAGGTGGTGATATGTGCATACCTACGTTAATATCTTGTAAAAAATATTTACAAGTATATAGCAAATATGTGCAGTGAACATTGACGTTGATGAAACTAACTTTATTGAATCACTAGAAAATAAACGTCATTGCACTGGTTATGGATTATCTTTCAACACAGTAATTGGTATTTGAGTAGAGATCAGTGTCATCTTGGTCGATTTTGTAGTGCTAATGAAATCATACTCACCATTTGGTAATGTCGTTACATGTTCAAGTAAGCTAACTTTCAGTGTACCGCATTAAAATGTGAGGTGCTTGGAGGAAGTCGCAGAGAACTCTGGACCCAGGTTTTGTTCTGGTAGGGACTCATCAGAAAAGGAGATTTGAACTATTGAGAAGGCTGGTGTTCCCTGGTTGATTCTGATCAGAACTCTATCAGCATTATGGATTAAAGAAATATGAAATTAATCTCAGCCTAAATAGCTCAGTTATGATATCTCAGAATTCGAAACTGTATAACGTGGATTTAGATCTACCAAGGAATGTTAGCTACGCCGAAATTGCAAGTACGCCTTATCGACGAGCTCCAACTAACTCGAAGACTAGGTTCAGAGTTTTCCATCAACTATCTCCAACCAGTAAGTTATGTCACTTTATTGAACTAAAAATAATTCCTCTATGTAAAACATCATGTTACATTCTATCCTCCTGGATAATTTCACATGTATATCAATGAAACAATTCGGAAAATTCTCGTCACAATTGAATTACTTTTGAATTTCCCTTAGGCCTGAATTTACTAATAACTATTAACCCAAATCGAAATATAATGACATCAGTAAGTACCTCCTTTTAAAGGGTAAAATATTATTTGGTGCTAAACTTTCCAATTATGATTGAATCATTTAGGTTGCTACAAATACTAATGAGATCAGTTTGTTTTCATTAAAAAAGTGACATTTACAAATCTTAGTAATTTTATATAGTTGAAATCATGAGTCAATTGAAGCTAGACCACCATGGAAAATCTGGAAGCACCGGACGGCCGTTTCGTCCTATTGTGGGACTCCTCAGCTCACTAGTGACTGGCTCCATGAGGTATTTCCTGGAGTTCTAGTGAGAAGCAGTAACCAGTGGAGTTCAACCAGGTCTGTTGTGAGATAGTAACTTACTGAAGACAATGACGAATGATTGCTCAATTTCATGGATTGGATGAAATTAGACATAACACCTTTGGATGCCGACTCAGTGGTCTAGTGGTCAAGCGCTCGCGCGCGAGACTGATCGGTCCTGGGTTCGAATCTCTTGAGGCGGGACCATGGATGAGCACTGCTGAGGAGTCCCATAATAGGACGAAACGGCCGTTAAGTGCTTCCAGGTTTTTCATGGTGGTCTAGCTTCAATTGACTCATGATTTCGACTATGTAAAATTTTCAAATCTTTCGAAACTTAAATAAGTGATAAATCTTCATTTGACAATACGACTGGATTTTTATGGCAGTCGTCTTTAAATAGCTTAAGTAATTTCTTCATGATTCACCGTCTTATCTGAAAAACTCAAATTTTACTATGAAAAAGAACACAGATAACTAAATTCTCGTCTACATTTCTGTTGCATAATAAATGAATAGTTTAGAAGTAGTTTACATTCAGCCTTTTATATGGTTCAAGCATTCAGAACTATTAAATACAGTTTTTTGAACAAGTGACAAACTTGGTAATTGACACATTTGTCTACTGAATATTTATGGCTACATGTCAACTTGGGGTTCTAAAAATTGATGCTATTAAGGTAATATATCTAATAGTGTCAAGTAAAATACTTTTCTGTCTAGTCTAACCAAAAAATTCTCAGAACTAATTAATTGGTTTTTGATTTATGACGGTTATGGTTAAAAGTACACATTCCTCAGTTGACGATATTCACAATTAGATCGTACATCTGACGAAAATTCGCCACCACCTAATGCCCATATTTAAACTTGTGCATCAATTCAAAAGTAGTTTGGAATACTTCGATCATATCCAGTTATGGTTGAATGTCAGCTAAATCACAGCATTCTGGTAGACATACGACCTCCGTAAAAATATACGGACAAATTCGTCGACCACTTTTTGTTTTGTCAAAACTGAAACAGTTCAGTTTGATTAGACACTTTTTTCATTCCAGGCTTTGACTGTAAACATATGACTATATGTAACTAAAATGGAATTACTTCAATTGGACATGATTGGGGGTAATATCTGTAAATGTATATTTGAAAGAATATTACAGTATTATATTATGATACAAACTATTAATCCTTTAAGTTACTGTAGCCAGCACTATACAAGTATAAACTGTTGTTAATTTAATAAATCCAATCTACATTACTCACTTTCATCTTATTTAGTAGTATATAAAAAACTGACTTTAAAATAAATAAATCTATTGCATTTTCTTATATAATTTACTCCTAAATTATTTATAGCTCGATAATATGGATGAACAAGCATCTCAAATCAAAAGAGAACTGTCAGAACGTTTAATACAAATTGACACAATGTGTAAAGTGAGTGGTTAAAGTTACATAAATAACTGTTCTTTAATTATCAGAATAAGGATTTGTGGAAATCGTAGTTATTTTAATAGTTGAATTCATAAGTCGATCTAAGCTAGATCACCACTGAATAACTGGAAGCACTGGACGACCATTTTGTCCAAGTATGAGACAACTTAACAGTGCTCATTCACGGTCCGGCACGCGGGACTCTAACCCGGGACCTTCGGTCTCGCGTACAAACGCTTAAACTGCAGACCACTGAGCACGTACCCAGCGGTTTTAATGTCTAACACACGTGTTCACTAATGACTGACTTCAAGATAGATCTCCTGGAGGTCTAGTGCGAATCCGTGATCAGTGGAGTCCAATCCGTGTCGGGTGGAGACAGTTATCCACTTCAGACAATGGATGAAGGGTTGTGCAAGACCACTAATTGATTGAAGTTAGACATTAACACCGTTTAATGCCGACTCAGTATTCTTTGATTGTTTTTTAATGCACTTGGCGAATACGGAATTATTCGTGAGGTTTTATTATATTTCATTTCAGTTTGTGAATCAATTGTAAATGAAAATGTTTAAATTTTCTCATGATAAATTAATATAAGTAGAAACCAGTTCATGTATAAGGAAGGGGTCACTGATATTCTGGATAGGTATCAAGTAAAACACTGATTACGATCATTATATTTGTTGTAAGATGAATATGGGGACATTTTTTTACTTTGGGAAAGCTTAGTACCAGGAACGATAAGAAAAATTTAAGGTTTATTGAAATGCAAGATAATTACGTAGCATTGGTCAGTATTAAGCCAGTGTAGGAATTTCACAATACATCGAAAGTATAGCGGTATAGCTTGCGATTATATTCTGCATAAAAATGAAAATTAATTCTATCAACTGAAAGAAAGCTATTTTAATTGAATTTCTTTAAATGTACCAGGTCTTTGATTAGATATTATTCGTGTTCGTTGACTTATTTATTGTACGATCTTCACCTGATTCATTTCTTCACAGTATGATTGTTTTATTTGTGTTTCACCTTATTGAATTATTATATTATATTATCATACATGTCTCTAAGTTATACAGAAGCTTGAGTTGAGGCTTTCATATATCAGCATTAAAATATACCTTGTTCTTCACATCCCTCTATATTTTACCAACTGATATTTGAAGAAATTTTGGATTATATATTTTAAAATAAATGTCAGTAGAGTGTTGTAACCAATCTATAGAGAAAACACAACCATAGCTTGGTAGAACTATTTATTATTCGTATTAAAAACATACTGTATTTTGTTTCCTGCCATTAGTTTTGTATGGCGCTGTGTATAAAAGTTTACTGACTTAGTATGTTTGATTGATAAAGGAACGTTCATTCCCTAAAATGGTACATAAAGAAATGGAGATGCAGTATATTGAAGAGGAAAAACTGAGAGTGAATGGATTAATGCGACGTCTAGATTCGATACCAGCGCTTAAAACACATTCCACAGGTGTGAATCCAGCTCACAGACATTTAAGAAAACATCCTATAAAAACAATTTTATCTAATTGGCACACTGGTGAGACAAGTAGAACCAACAGATCTGTACGTGACACTGGTTCCGTGACTGATCTTTGGTCACGACAACTGGACATGGATTCATCAAGATCATCTTTATCAATAACGGACGATGTACATTTAATGAGTGATGGTATTCAGTCCTCTTCGATGTTTCTGACTCATGAAATTCCAAGGGAGGCTATGCAGGTTTCTTCAACAATTGAAGTAAGTAATATGGTATATTTATACATTATCCATTTAAAGCCATCCACGTGTTGTTGTACCTTCCGCTGTGGTTCTGTTGCTTTTCTACAGGAAAACTTTGAGTGGATACAAACAGCTAATTAGTAAACGAGTGTTGTATTATCTAAGATATTGAAATCAACAGATGTAGTAATATGTGAATAAACTTATTGCACCTAAGTAGTATAAATACTGTACCGTCCATTGGCTTAAGACACTTTTCCTCATTATTTGAATGTTCCTCTTCTTGGAACTGATGTATATGTAAGGTGGATTTCTTAGAAATGATAATAATTTATGGATCAAATTACATTACACTAACTAGTTATTCAATGGAATCCTGAGTAATCCAACTGATGGCTATTTATAAATTAGTATAATTTATTTAATAATCCTGAAGTTTTTGAAATTTACACATATTATAGCGACCGTTGGATTCGGTCTAGTGGATACGTATCAGTGTGGGGTTGTGAAGATTATTAAGTTTTTGATTGAGATCATGAATCGATGTATTTTAGACCACTGTTTAAAACCTGGAGGCACTGGACGGCCATTTTGTCTTAGTACGAGACTCCTCAGCAGTGAGCACCCACGATCTTGTATAGGGGATTCGAACCCAGGACTTTCATATTTGGACTTACTCTCCAACCACTAGAAATCGAGTTCGCTAGCCTTTCACCTACGACTCCTAGTCTGCATAATCTAACTCATGGAATCTATGGAGTTTCCTTGTAGGTTATTATACAAAATTTAGTTAGATAAGAATTTTAAAAATGTTTTTTTGTCAATGGTTCAAAATTTTGATTTCATGATTAATTGATATTATTTTAATGTTATCAACCACCTTTTGTCGTTAAGAACATTCCCTTTCTTTAACCCAAAGATATTTACTTCCGGATTCTTTGTACTCACGTTTAGATACTGGTTCATCAAGTCAGGAATATTCAAAGTTTACCACGTTCAAAGAAACTTTATTGTGCTATAGAACTGGATGGTACACCAGATCGGAAGAGAACAGAATCAGTAGAGGTTAATAAACCTATGTAAGTTTTTTTTCTAAAAAATATGTAGAGGTTAGTAAATACTTCTAATGGTAACAGAAAACAAATATTTAAAACAGTATATGTATAAGATTATTATGAACCACAAATTTTGGAAACTTAACAATTTGACGTCGTTAATTGCAAATTCTCAGGTTAGTAGTTTTGATTATTTGGACCTTCCGTTTAATGAAATCAACGTTTTTTAAATATACTCAGAGCCCATGTCATGTAAAACATTAGCTTTGGGATGGACGTTGACATAACTTTTGGAGACTATCAGTTTGAAGATGACCTAAAACTATATTTGGGCGATATTGCATTGTATCTCATCGATGTTGTTAACAATAAATTTGTTAACTTGATTACTGTATATATTTAAATTTTTGTGAGGTCACATGAATATCCGTGTCCCTAAAACTTCAGTCAAAATGTTGGAAAGCTAGATAAACAGCTATATTCATAAGTTAAGAACTAGAAGCCAAACGATAACGAAAATAAATGAGTAAGACTGACGGAAAAATGCTGATTACTACAACTATTCATGAGTTTGATGGCCTAACGACTCAACTATTTACCATGCATTATTTGGACTGCAAACAAGAAAGCTTACATCACAGCTCATACAAATGTTCAGTAACTGTATGAACTGATATTATATTTGGTTCTATCATTAACCGTTCTATTGAACTACTACTTCAATAAACAACGTGACAAAGTGTATGAGGCGGCGAGTGTTGAAGAGAATTCAGTCGATTATGACTTACTAAGCAGTCTTATCCACCTTCGAGATTCAGCAGAAATGAAACAAAGATCAACGGATTCTTATACATCTACTCTGAAATTACGAAATATATACAAAACCAGAGTTACTACTAATGCATAATTATCAGTATAAAGTGGTAATTATAAACAAGCTTAACTATGTGTAACTTAGACAGATATTCCAACTTATGGTATTATTTTTTAAATATTGAACTGAATTATCATTGCATGAAGTAACTGTTTGTTCCATTTGTTTTTATTAAACCATTTCAGATGGAATACAACTGCAGAATTCCAAACATCTCAAACTCTTCCAGTTATCAAAGTGAAGGTTTTCAAAGAATGTTCAGGGCCATTGACACTGGAAGATAAAGAACTTGGAAGGGTATATTTATTGTAATGTCAGAAATATTTATGATTATTCAGATGACTGAGGTTCATTCGTTAACTATCATTACCTCAATCCTAAATAAGATTTAATTTACTCAAAGTTATTTGTAAACTTTCAAGAATAGTAGATCGGTTTTAACAGGCGTCATTGGTCATTAAACAATTCAGGGAAATTTAGGGATGAATAAATCAAGTGCTCTGTTTGATAAACAAGAATATTTTTGTGTAACATAATGGATTATTTTGTTCTGTCAGACTTCATTGGAGACTAATATCAGCTAAAGGACCTTTGAAAATAAGGCAGTATCGGACAGCCGTTACACTTTATATTGTAACACCGGAACAGAACGCACGCCGGTAACGTGATATACGTTCAAACTTGTTACTGAGGTGTCCAAAATTAAGACGAAACCCGATCTTAGGTTTTTTTGGTTCTCCAGCCCGGTCAGTCATCATCAGCGTAGAGATTTGTACCAATATGCGTTGGCCTAGGTTACCATAATATATTAGCACGACGACATGAAAGTAACAAGATGCACAACAAAAAATATCTGAATAAGGTAGTAGAATTGATAATGAAAAAGATTGAGCATTGAGAATATTGTTCAGAAAGACAGATTTGAAAGGTAAGTTCTAAAAATTTACTGGGATTCGAAATCAATAGGAAAATAAGCGATGAAAACAAATGCGCGATTCCAAATGATTCCGAACCATGTCATCTGAAGTTCCTAGCTACTGATCGGGATTATAATGCGGACGAAAGCCAGGTAGTCTGCATCAGTCAACATGACTCATTAAAACTGGTAATGACTTCTTCCGATTTATTCTTACATTAGTCAGCATCGGCTGTAAAGGTAAATAACGGCCAAGCATACGTAACGCATGTCCAGCTGATGTGAATCCATAATGAAAACTGACTTTACAAGGAGGTATTCTCCATCAAATCTAATATTAACATAGTGAATGGCTTGTATTTGTTCCTCTTGCCATATGTTACTTGTTTAATTGAACAATTTTTCTTACGATTACAGTTTTCCTTAACAATTTGTCGATAGAATTATTGATATTATCCATATTGTACTAATGCAATTTAATTTAAATATAAAACTACAGGTAACTTTTAATATAACTTGGTCAAGTCCACGCACCCCTCTTTGGTATAAATTACAAAATACAAAACATTGTCATGATCCTGTTGAAATACAAATTTCAGTATCTATGCAACGCCCAACTAATTGTAAATATAGTAATTTTTGCTGGATTCAAGGTCGTTCCGCATTTAAAAAGTGGAAACGACGTTATGTTTGTATCATACAAGTGAGTCACACTGGTCACTTTTACTATATTCTCCATTGTAACAAATCATAGTTAAAAAATGAAATAAATATTAACAAAAAAATGAAGTGACGAATATGGAAAAATTCACTCGGAATACTGTTAAAACAGCCTTAAGGCAGTTATATAATGCTGATCTCGATACAAGCATTCAACGTCGCAGACTGTTACACTACATCACCGCACCAAAAAGGGACTATTAAAACAAACAGAAAAAGAGTCAATGTGATCCTAATCTCTGTTGTCGTAAAAGTGAAACACAGAAAAAATGACTGTTAAGGAAAGCTTGGAGTCGAAAGATAACAAGTATGAAACCATAATAAAACCTAATATATATGAAAGATTAAGGATGAATTCCTCTAAATCGCTACTGTTCTCTCTACGTTTTTCCATGTCTGTGAAAAATGAACTATCAAGATATACGTAAGCTGCGTATATGTTAGGTATAAGGAACTAAACAATAATGGAAAACAGGTTGATGAGATAGTGAATGCTCCTCGAACGAGGTGGCTGAGATATAAGTTGCGTATGCTGAAATATCTCTCATGTAGATACGCATTGTTGATTGGGGTAGAAATAAATTTGAAAAAAAGTAAGCACGGGACCACTTCAAAAAGTCATTAACTGTTCAAATCATCCATATTGGTAGGTTCAAACTTCATGGCTGAGTCCCACAACATCGCATAAGTTCTTCAACTATCGATAACGGTTAACCAGAGGACCTCGACAGAAACTTATACCTCGTTTTATTAACAGGCAGTATTTAAAAGTAAGTATCTGCCACGTTTAGTAAGACTAACCTAGTTAAATCGTATTACTAGGGACGATAAAAAGCAATTATGAAAGAAAATTAAAGCATGAAAACTAACGATTTTTTCCTAGTAGTATGAGCATACGCATCTTTTGTTCTATCAACCCAATTATCGATAAACGTTATATATATATGATCTGATACATATCAGTAGATATCTGTTTAAATGAATATTGTAGAGACTTATGTCATGACTGATAATGATGTACATATCATGTACTGATGTCTCATTTTTAGATCATACCTAAAGTCATAAATAAACAAATACATATAAAGAGTTTTGTAATCATCATAATAATTATTAGATTGATTGACATCATGTACGTTGGATATTATTTCGATAATGTATTGTTTTCGTTCATTCTAGCTGGGTTTTTTTAATGACAGTAGTATAATAGTTTCGAATGTATAATCGCTTGTGTTGATGATTGATTCGAATGTTGAAAACAAATAAACAATACTATTAAACAATATGTATCACTCTTTAATATAGTTTTGAATATATATATATATATATATATATATATATCGTACTAGATAATAAGAACAGATTGACATTGGCATTACACACAACTTCGGATTATGAAGACCTGTAGTGTGAGGATTATGAAGACCTGTAGTGTGTGCTACGGATGTCAACATATATAAATGATATCGATCATCATTCGAAAGTGAAATATCTGACGGCATAAGGTTAAGAAGATCGAAGAGAAGAAAACAAAAACAGAGAATGATCGGTGTGTAAACGAAGCAACAGTCAAGTCTGAGACTATTGACTGATATTTCGCAAATGAAGTACTTACTTTATGGTTCTCAGATTTTACTAAGACATTCTGTGATTTTGTGTTCAAATACATTCGAGTGTCCTCACTTGTGTTCTCGTTTACTTCAGATCTATTAATGGGTAAAACCACGACTTAAGAATTATTTTTAATCAACTAGAAATTTTAACTAGAGAAATGAGTTAGTGATCCATACTGCTTCGTTCAACAGCTGAAAAATTGATCCAATAAGATTATTCAGACCATATAGTAGTATAGATCAACGATTAATAGTCTAAAATGTTGTTTTCTAATTTGGATAATTCGTGTAAATAAATAGTACAAAATGCCTATAGATTAAACAAAACAATGATCTATCTCAGCAATCAACTAAAATTTCATGAGCTCGAGTTTGAAATATACTTTAGGCACATGGGCTTCTGATAATGCTTATTGTGTTGATTGAATTCTATATTTTAATTTATATTTTGATTATTAATCCAAAATGATCTGAAAAACTAGAAGAAAAAAAATAGTTAATCACCATTGATTATCATTTACATAAGTAAAATTAATTTGAATACTGTTCATTTTTGAATTCACTTGGTATTGTTTGTTTGAATCTTCCCATTGATGTTTAGGACTGTAATTGATCAGTCTCTAATTGGCATATGTGTATACTATGCGTATTGCCTCAATATAGCCTTAATTCACAAGCATGGTGAGCAAAGATGGATAGTGGCTAGCAGTGGAATCCAGTTGGACGCGCGTTTCGTCCTATTTGGGTCTC
>NC_031496.1:7926541-7944384 GCF_000237925.1 Schistosoma mansoni
GAGTTGATATTCACTCTTGGACTCGAACCCAGTACCTTTCGCTTCAAACACCATCGCGTTATTCACTCAGCTACTGAGTGAACATGAACTCTGAGGTGCAGGTACATCCAGCTGACGAGTCTTAAATAGGACGAAATGCGTATCCTGGATTTCAATGCTAGCCACTATCCATCTTTGCTTACAACCTTTGTGTCTAGTCCTCATTGTCTAATGAAATCCTTGTTTTGTCATCTTGTTCTATTGGATCAAATTATATTAGTTGTCATTAAAAAAAAGCCTTTTATAACTGAATAAATGGTTTAAAGTAATGACAAATCAAAACATTGTAGGAACTATCTTTCATATCTACTGATACTACTCATCAATCACGTTTGAAAGTAGATTAGTAGGATACTTTTAACGAAATAAACTTTAGATAGAAAAATTTATTATCATTGTATTTACGGCTTATAGGTGTCGAAAGTGTTTATGATTGTTGGTGTTTAGAAATTAAGAATTTCATAGTAATTTCTACTTAAAAGTTAGTCAAACGATTGTATACCGCTATTTTTTAAAAATAAAATTCTATTAATTATCAAATCTAACCTTTATTCACAGTCTTTTTTATTTTATTCATACTATTACTCTTCCGATTCTGAAACATTCAACATTACTAAGATATCACAGTACACATCAATATTAGCAGCGTTTGCTGAACAAAAATCTCAACCGTCAGAATCAGTTGTATTAGATGGATTTACTGTAGACTACTGTGAACCAAGAACAGGTAAAAGAAACATTTATATGAATTTTATTCACTTTACAATTCTATAATAATAAGCTATAGTCAATGAATTTGTTGTCAGACTATTTTTTTAGTAGGTTTCTTTTTGAAATTCCCACAGGGTGATACAATTGGTTCAAGAATAAATCTTCGTTAAGTATTTAATGTTTAGTAGGTCTACGCACTACTCGAATGTATGTTCAGTGATAGGAGAGCGTGGAGATAAGCGTGTACGAGCAATATATCATATCACTAAACTTCGACTAGTGATCGGATTTATTGCGCGGACCTAAACTAGATTGTTTACACTTAACAACATGAACCTGTCCTACAGTCAGTGATCTCATTAACTGGTATCATAATTTAGTTTGATTCCAGGAAACTGCATGAAAATAGAGTTTTCTTAACCGAAAATATTGTTGTATATAACAAAAAGAATACTCTTTACACACGATAGCTATTGTATTGTATCATAAATGATTATCTACTTAACTCCATTCTTTTGAAATAGATGTTCATTAAATAGCCAAACATTACACACTACAAATGGTGTCAAGTATAACATCTGTTTTGTTGATTTACACATAGCAGAAGTATTTGTAGATTCTTTTGGCAGAAAAAGGATAGTTAAGCTACAACAGGCAATATGCTGATCAATGTTCTTTTACAACCACAAAAATAAGTTCACGTATAATTCATTTTTGCAGTTTGTGTGTTATATTTAGTAAACGACTTTATCTACTTACAATTAGGCAGCCAATTAGTACTAAAACCTGTTAAGTTCTAGAAGTTAGTTAACTGGTATGGTAGTAGGCTGGAAGATAGTTAGGGTCGGTCAAACCAAACATTTAACCAGTCCATGAAGTCAATGACCGTTGAACTGAGTTATGTTAACATGTGTAGACCACAAGGTTGATATCAATGTGATTGTTGTAACCGGTGGTTCAAGACTTAAAATGAAATGGCTCCACATCGTTTGCAATGGAGCAGAGGGATCCATTATTTGTCTTCCCTCAGATTCCAAACTTCTGAATTCCTCGTATTATTTTTATTTCACAAATTTTTATTTACTTGAATCATATGTTGGATGTCTAATCTTTTTTGTGAACGCTAATACTGTAACTATCCCTACCATTCTGAAATTTACCCCCACAATTTAATGTTGCTGTGTTAGTGGGGTGTGGAAACTTGAATCGATGCACATGCGCTCTAGGTTTTACGTTGTTACTTACTGACTGACTGATATTTTAAATAGGATTTATTTATAACACATCGTATTAAGCTCTATCATTGGAATTATACTGAATTATTTCGTCGGTATTGTTTCATCATTACTACAATATAAATTATGAGATTAAAGGAATGTCTGCATTTTATCCTGAAACATTTGTATTATACTCCCAACTTGTGTCTTTTTTTCTATTTGTAGTCAATTTTAATTTTAATTGTCTAAAAAAGATAAAAACAGATATCAGTTAAAAGTTAGCCGAAAATGTTTGAGACATGAGTTTTGCAGTAAAAGCAATACACGGCAATTATCTCGAGTTTCCATTTAATATACTTTTCTTCTAGATACTTGAGTATTATATCATGTATAACTGCAGCTTATCCATTTATATTATCCACTGAATAGATTCATAGACCTTAAAATCTAGTTTATTTCTTATTCATAACAGATTTGATGAACATGGCTGCATTCAGCAGAAACAATAAACCTGAACACCATGGATCAACTACATCTTTAACATCTTTATCAAGGTTAAGACTTAGTACATTAGGAAGAATAACAAGTCAACGGCATGTAGGCAATAATCCTCTTGGTGGATTGGAATGTGATTATTCGCCAAGATTTTTCTTCAAACTTGTCCGAGAAGGTGACACAATAATTATAGCATCTTCTGCTGAAGTAGATCGTCAGAACTGGATACAAGCTCTTTATCGAGCGACCGGTCAAACACACAAGCCTACATTACCAGGAGCATCAAATGTTTCAGCCATTATCAGTGATCAAAAGAAAAGTAAACTAACTTCATTAGCGTTTATTATCACATTGTGTCAGTTAGATAAAACATTAGTATAACTTATGAACGCTTTTATAGATTTATTGAGGTTACCAAAACGGGTCACTAATAAAATAATAGAGAAGAGCGATGGCTCGAACAGATACTGTTGGCTGAGTGTTTTATGAACTAGATGGTTTAAATTAAGGATGTATCACTTTTATCCTTGACAATATTATTGCTTACATTCAGAGAATTTCTAGAAGCATAGTATTCAATCGAGTTCACAATTTATAAACACATTGACATAGATCCTATCTAATAATTCATATGGAAGAGGTCAGTCAATCACAAAAACTACTTTAAAAAACGACCTACATAAACTAACAACTCCATACAAGATTATCAGAATAAGCTTCTATAGCACTCCTAGAACATCTGAGGTGTTGATTATGTTGCTCAAAATAATAATGAAAGCCCCACAATTAAAACCTTCAGCTCAGAGTATATCAAACCACCGAAATCTGATCATCATGTTATATTCTTAAATGTGTTAAAAAACGACATGAAATGCATTGAAAAAAATCATTATTTCATTTTAGTTAGACAATGCGAAAACGTTGGATTTTGCACAAGCTATCATATATATATGGTGCTATCGTTAGACTAGAATCATTTGAAATTTTGATCAAATAAAGCGAATAAGAGTTCATATGTCAGCTAACTTAAGATATTGAATTTCGTTAGTAATAATATCACTTAAACCTTTTTTTCACCGAGCACTAACCAATGTTGTCTTCGTGTAATTCTCATTAGTTACTATTTTAGGTGACTAGATCTCGGATGTACAGACCTTTGGTATGTGGTGGTTAGAGGTTATTAGGAAAACTCACCAGATCTAGATTTCGTGCTCAACGGCACTATTCTCAGAAGTATCCGTAATCTCGAGATAACATAAGAACTAAATTGGATTTGAACTTACTTCACAGTTGCTTAATAACACAAAAATCGAGGTTTGAGGCTTTGTCTCTATTGCTTCCAACCTCGCAGCTTAAAATGATGGATCACACTTTCAAGTCATTCAGGCTACTATGTACATTGTTAATTAATCAACTAGATTTCCACCGAGTTTTTAATCTAGATAACATTAAACTAATTAATATATAGTCGACAAAGTCAACTATGAAAATTTTTAAAAACATTTGATTGTTTCTTAACTAAATAATCATTTAGATTACCAAATTAACATTTGGTTTCTTACATAATGTCACTTTACAACATTTTCATTTTTAATAAAAGGCACTGTTGATGTTGAAACTGGCCAAAGCAAAACAATTGATCGATTCGCTTCGATACCTATACATACACTTGATCATTTGGAATATTTCATTATTTTACAATCATCAAGTTTAGATTATCGGTTAACTGTGAGTATTTTTTAAAAACAAGAGTTTTATTTAAAATTGAAACACATTTCATGGGATTACAGTTTGGTTTAAAGCCTATTTGTAATTGTAAGCACAGATGGATAGTAGCTAGCAGTGGAATCCAGGACGCAGGTTTCGTCCTATTTGGGACTCGTCAGCTGGATGCACCTGCATCACAAAGTTGATGTTCACTCGGGGACTCGAGCCCAGTACCGTTTGCTTCAAACGCCATCGCGTTATCCACTCGGCCACTGAGTCCTGATAGCCACTTGTTTGTGCGATGGAGTGAAGTTTAAATCCATTTAGTATTGTTTGTTTGAATCTTCCCATCGATGTGTTAGGACTGTAACTGGTCAGTCTCTAATCGGCATATGTGCATACTGTGAGTATTGCCTCGATATAGCCTTAATTCACAAGCATCGTAAGCAAAGATGGATAGTGGCTAATAGTGAAATCCAGGATACGCGTTTCGTCTTATTTGGGACTCGTTAGCTGGATGTACCTGGATTTCACTGCTAGCCACCACCCATCCATTCTTGCTTATAATACATGTGATTTTAAGAGATATAGAGTCGATGCGCACAGTATGAACATATACCAATAAGAGACTGATCAATTACACTACTTAACATCAATGAGAAGATTCAAACAACCAACACAAAAATGTATTTATATTTTATTCCAAATTTATTGTTGTCTCTTTTGGAGATGATGAACATTAGTATTTTCTTTAAAGGGGAAACAATGATGTTTGTAAATATTAAGAGTTCTTTCTTCTAGAAACTTTAATGTTTCAATGTCATTTTAGAGATTCTCCAACTAAATAGTTCATATTAGATAAAATCTGATTAATTACTAAACATACTAGTTTCTAATGTTGAATTTAACTTTCTTAGTCAAAGTATGGAATCAAGTAACTCAACTGATGGAGATAATAAGAAATGTAACAACTGGATATTTTGTATAATTTCATATTTATTTTGTATAGATATACTTTTGACTAAAAGGAAATTAGCGACATAAGCTTGGGTAAGCCTGTATTTTGGAATAGCTCAAAATAAGTGGGTATTTATACTGCATAATGTTAAATACAGCTTTCTGACCCAACTATTCTTCTTCTTAAGCATCTGAAAAGAAGTTTTTAAATAAATGTTCTGTATCAACAGTTTATTGTGTTGGAGAGTTTAAAATCATGTTGGATGGTGATGGGAATTTTGATCTACATCTATTAACACTGTCTCCACTAACTTAGATAAGAATGTATACGCTAATTATTGACACTTCTAGGTAAATTCACTAGTTTTTAATCTAGTTTTCAGTGTTTCACCCGCTATTAACAAGTGAACAGCATTTGACAAACTTTAGTGAATACAGAACGTAGATTTAGTGCTTTACTGCGACTGATTTCAACATCTCGTCAGTGATTTCACTTTGGTTTAATTCACAGAAAACTTAAGTGATACTGATATATGAATCACATTCAATCTTATGCGATCGTAATTTATTAAGTTGATGAGTAATGAGAGTGAATTTCTGAAAAACACATAGAAAACGAAATTCAAATTATGTAGACTCATGAAAAAGAAGGAGAACAAAACAACATATGAAGATAAGGAGACTACTGTGACGATTACAGATACATAAAGTTCAATTAGGTAAATACAATTTTACTGAAGCTATGAATGAAGTAGGTGTTTTTAACATTTGCAAATAACATCTTCAGGTATGCTTCAAGGTTGAAAACTCAAATAATATTGTTGTATGTTTTATTTGAAAACCTAAGAAACTACTTTATATCTCCATGATCAGCCTATGATAATCATGTACAGAGTTTGATTGAACCAATACTAGAGTGGATAAGTTCTCTTGATTAATTATTCAATTTTATTTATTTATTTAAACACATAAATATTGGTGCAAGGGACACCAGATATATATGCGCCACACAAATTTCATATATTTGTGTGTGGGGTGTGATACTGTTCGGCTGCCCTGATCAAAGCAGGTGGTCTTCTTAGCGGACACACCCGGAGCCTTTGACCTTAAGGTCTGATCCACAAGATAGTGGAGCATCGTGAGGAGATGCAGTTCCATGGTAGCCGGTGACCAACAATCGGTTCATACGCAAATTGTTCCCTCAGGATGCTGGAGTCCATGTGCACCATTGGTTTGGAACCAGGGTTTCCCAACTCTCCTAGATGGACTTTCCGTGTCCACCAACCCGGTTAAAGCGCCGGACATTCGCTTTTCGTCTTCTCAATTTCGTAAACAACACCCATGGTGCGAGAAGGCAGTGAGTAGGACTTGTGTGGCAGAGGCTATATACGCGTGGCCATGTGAGAGCATTTGGAGAGGGAGGGCGGCCCCTCCTTACTCTCGGCCGTATCAGGGCATTAGTATACAAGTTATCTTCTCTAATATTCAAATATTAAATTAAGAGTGTTTTGTTCTTACCAAAAGTTTAAAAACAGAATTTTACATTTTTCCGTTTATTTAGAATTGCATACACTGTCTTTAGTAATCATTAGTATGGAAGCCAGTGACAATTACATAATATTAAAAATATTAAGGCGACTAATATAACTGAAATGTTACACTTTAGTCACTGAATCTATTCCTGATTTTCAACTGAAAATACTTCCAAGTTAAGGCTGCTGTTTATGTATGATCAAGATAGTATAACAAGATAAATTATCCTACAACATATTATTAAACAAAAATAAAAAAAATAAGACTCATCAAAAAATAGGTAACCTTTCATTTCTACTAATATTAACATAAAATGTATAGCTGTGAACACTTCGTTAAATGATAGAGAACAACCAGAATACAAATGTATGCTGCTTTTTATATTAAGTTAGGTTAGTTGAATAGTTGGAAGATCTACATTAACATTTTGAACAAAGTTACAAAGTCACTTTAAACAGAAGAGAAGCTTTTAAAAATCATCGCAAAAACGCAAAATTATATTGTTGGCTTTATGTTTCAAGAAAGTTTACCTTTGAATTTCATGGCCTGCATCACGAATTGATCTTGGTAAGGCAACCACCGGAAACTAGAATGATGATCACGCAATAGAGTGAACTGATTTCGGTCAGGAGTGTAAACTAATAGATCCTGGCTCAGTGGTCTAAATGTTAAACGCTCCCCGAGTAACTTGAAGGCACTGCTTTCGATCTCTAATTGGGTCATGGGTTCTTACTACTGAAGAGTCTCCTGTTAGGATAGATGTGTGCCAAATCGCTTCCTGGTTTTGAATGGCTGTCTAACTAAGACCAGTCTGTGATATCAATCATAAAAGTCAACTACCTTCACAACAACCTATAAAAAAGCATTGTTTTAATAACTAAATTACATAATGTACCCACAGATAAAATTATAACGCATTTTTTAATAATAATTTTTTTCATCAAAAATATTTGTTTTCTAAGGATCCATTTGTCTCACTTGGCTGTTTAAGTCCAACTCAACGATATTTATTGGATGAATATTGTACACGCTATGGTATACGTGAATGTCAACGTCATTTAGCAATGTTAATTAATTTATTAAATAAAATTGAAAATGGTATGAGTATAGATCCAGATTTAATTCATATCAGTTATTCCTTATGTGCTAATCATGTTAGCGGTAAAGCGTAAGTCAATTCTATGGTTGTTTTTGTACATTTTGTCTGAGAGAATGAATTTAACATACATATTTAGGACAAGCGTTTTCACAGTTTATTTCTAGACTTTTCAGTGACTGTTTATATTTATGATTTCCGAAGATTAGCGATTCATGTAAACTACTAACACTCCGTAAGAATGAGAACCATAGTCCATTTTGTTTGAATTGACACTAACTTTTCACTGGGATTTAGTATTGATGAAAACCTTCATCATAGCCGACCGACTGGAATCAAAATTTTCATACAGTCCAACTAAATTGTACCTTGTTCATACCGGAATCTTAAAGTTTTAGGTCCGGTATCCAGTATATTTGTGCGATAAAACTACTATGAGTTTCCAAGCTGAGAAGAAAGTGTACATGTTATTCTTTCTTCCTGTTTTGGTTTAAATTCACAGGGGCTTAGTTAAGCTGAATAATTACTTCACAGGTAATTCGGACTTATAAGCTATATGATTTTTCATGATCATTTTATTTCAACATGATAGTAATTTAATGAAACATATCTTTCCTTCAGTCAGCGGAGTTTTTAAATTTCGGTAGACTTTAGCTAAATAGACCATCACCCACTCACTTTGTTACGTTTCACAGCTGCATACCAACTTAATAGAAAGCTGATTTTTCTGCCGATAAAATTGACGATATATTTGGCGAGACTATAGGTCATGGGCAAACTATTGAAACTAAAAATAGCACGTTTTAGATTTTGGAGCGAAACTTAATTTCTTCAGTATGGTTAAATAGCATTTTTGCATTATAGCTGATGTTATTTCTTGATGAAAACCCTAACTTCTAACTCTAAATTCTAACCCTAATTCCTCACACCAGTTTATAACTTACTTTTAACCCTAACTAGAAGGTGGATATTTCTCAAGGTTACTTTATTGTCCTTCAAAGATCGTCCATAACTTATAGTCTCACCGACTTTTGTCGTTAAAAAGTTGGAGAGTTTTTACTTTTATATCGTTTCTCGAGTACTGGAATCCTTCTGTTAGTAAAAATCAAAGTGTTGCTTTGGTTACCTCTCGAGGATCAAATGATGGTGAATTTTTTACCTTTCGAAGATATTCACCTTTTATATAAATGTACTAATATTACAAACGATGGATTTTCGTTCGAAAAAATTCTTATTGTCTGTTTACACATTTGTGGGTAACAATTGATGCTAAAAAGTAACATCCGAATGTAAAACAAAATAATTTCCCTACAGTATACAGAATATGAGTTTAGAAATGTGAGTGAACTGACTATTTGATATTTGTAAATGTTGAACTGACTAGTATCCAATGTATTAATTAGTCATATCGCATATTGAAGGAAAATTGGAGGTTAATAATTGAAGCAATACTAGATACTATAATGTTGTAAAAGAAGGCGATAGCCAGAAGGAATCTATGTCCAGTGTGCGAAGTTACAAAGCGTCTACATAACATTCATTCATCCATCTGGATCTTACGTTGCGTTCTGAAATCCGAACTATCTTTTCGTCTGCTCTCCAGGTGTTCTGCCTTCGTCATACTTTCGATGTACTGAGACTTTTCACTCTGTCTGACAGCTGTTGGGACTTCGACTCAACGCCCTATCTCATTCTACTAACAAACAATCTTGTGAGTAGCGTCTACAACGATGTGATTGATCAGTATATCAACTTTTCCTTGGAGGTCATTTAATGATTTACTCGATTATTAAAAAGTGAATATATATATTGCAAAACTCTGCGCGTTTAATTTCATACTTGAATAACGCTCCTCTTAGTCTCATATAAAGAATCTATATCTCTTAAATATACATTGACTATAAGCGTTAGGCATCCCAGCAATTACTTGTAATCAATTCTTCCTTACCTTTATTAATTTTAACAAAAAATAGTCAACATGATCAAGCTGTACATACAGTGTTAGCAATGGAACGTGATCAATTTCAAATTATTAGAACTCGATTGACAACGCTTTTAGAAAAACAAATTACTGAATTTCGTTATTGCTTCCCGTTTGGTCGTCCAGAAGGTGCATTGGAGAAAACAATTAGTCTTTTGGAAAGAGTAAGTAACACATATATATCGGGTAACGTTTTTAAACAAAACCCAAATATGGAGTTATTTCAAAGCAAATCAACCACCGCTTTGTGAACTAATTTATTCAGTTATATCAAATGATATGATGAAGCACTAATATCTCCATAGTTTACATCACCAAATGATCGAAGTTGGACAACCGTCAAGAACCAGGAAGTACTATAAAGTTAGACATATAAACCACTGGATACCGACTCAGTGGTCCAGAGATTAAGCTCTCTCTGCAAGACCTGTATTTCCTGGGTTCGATAGACGAGTGGATAGTGGATAGGTATTACTTAGGAGCCTAATTCTAGGACAAAACAACTGTCTCATACTTCCTGCCTTTCAGTGATTAACTAACTAATATCAGGCAGACATGAGAACTATGAAGTTCAACAATTAATATAATACCCCTATAGTAATATACAACATTTTATGGTACAATGTGATTTATTTGTGAATGTAATGCTACTCGTTTATCAGATTTAGGTCTTTTTTAATCAGCCTCCAGGCATCTTATTTTTATGATGACCGGTTAAACTTGCAAACTGCTCCAGCCGATTTATATGGTAAGAAGTTCACATTTGAAACTTATTAGTTGAAAGCAGACTGTTTTTACAGCTAAGACGTCGCTCTATGCATTAGATTAACCATAGATGTTAACATTACTTCGTACAGTCCTGAACACATATTTACATTGGTGACCATTATTGTTAGAAATAAAATCAATGTTAGGAAAATGGAGTTCCATGACTTGAATCTACATCACTGTAAGACGTAATTTTAGTTTACTAATAAAAATGTCTATTCAAAACGGCATCAAAGTTGCGTTCAGCATAGATCATAGACATGCCTAATAAACTGGATTTTGAATGTTTAAACATTAGACAATATAATTTTGATGAGAGAATTATTTCAATTTATCTGAACGAAACGTTAATCATTTTTTAAATGATATAGAATAGTCTTATTTCTCTATGTTTGCGGATCCATAATATTGTTGTTAGAACAGAGGGAACTGATACTTTACAATAGAGTAAACTATAATATGGGTCAAAATAGACTATTTAAACTGAATCAAAAGAGAACTGGCTATAACCTGATATAGATATCACTTGATTAGATTTCCTGTAAGGTTTCTAACTACCTCTACCTTTTTTCTTTGCATAATTGCGAAATATCCGATTAAAAAAGGATGTTATCAGTATGAGGTTGTGGAGATTGTTACGCTTTTAATTCAGATCATGAATCGATTGTTGTTAGACCACCAGTGAAAACCTGGAAGCAATGGACGACCGTTTCTTCTTAGTATGACACTTGTCAGCAGTGGACATTCACGATCCCGAACGGTGGATTCGAACTCAGCCCTTTCGGTTTCATGCACAAACGCCAAACCCTAGACCACTGAGCTAGCATTCGACGATGTTAATGTCTAACTTCCCGGTTCGGAACCGTGAATGTGCACTGCTGAGGAGTCCCATACTAGAACAAAACGGCCGTCCAGTGTTTTCATGTTTTCAGTGGTGGTCTAACATCATTCGATCAATGATCTCAATCAAAAACAAAAACGAATAGTCAATAAATATCAATTGAAGTTGGATGCTTACTAAATGAGTATTTATAGCCAGAAACACTTGAAGTTTCTATTGAATACTAATTAAAATCTGTAATTTGAAGGGATTATGTTAACTTAGACTAATTTGTATTTAATTAACAAACAATGTCAGCCCAGTTGTAGGTACTAAATATAGGTTTTCTCGATTTTTTGAATTAGGTTATTCAAA
This sequence comes from Schistosoma mansoni, assembly GCF_000237925.1. Classification (NCBI taxonomy): domain Eukaryota; kingdom Metazoa; phylum Platyhelminthes; class Trematoda; order Strigeidida; family Schistosomatidae; genus Schistosoma; species Schistosoma mansoni. The sequence goes on from NC_031496.1 coordinate 7,938,241, forward strand.
TTCACAATCAAACCTACCAGTTTAGAGAAGGTGTAGTCATCGAATAACCATCTATAACTCCAAGTAAAATGTAGTTGTTTAATCCAGTAAAAATGTAGTGACTGGTACTAATAGATGTTAGTGCATTTTTCACACAGTGTAAATGTTCTCTAGTGATAGTAAGAAAAGTTTCTTTGCTCTGTAGATAAACACTTCTTTCTCGTAGATCTTTCTAATTGAAATATTTAACAATATTAGTATACATCCTTCATCTAAATAACATAATGATGTTATCTAGATTTTCTGGTTGTGTTACTTTACATTGTGCATATTTATATATTATATAATTTTAAACTGACTTATATTCTAAACTTCATCACAACGTAAATTTTGCAGCACCTAAATAGGATGAAATTACTTTTTAATACTTCATAATCTTCATCAGTCCTTCACCTAAACTCAGTACGTGACGAAATCCACTTTCTTCTCAATAAGGTTAAATTAAGTCCCACTTATATACAGAAGACTGCTAATAATGTTGATCGTTTTAATATTAGATCTAATACATTTCACAAAAACAGAATATCCTCATGATACTGTCATTACACATGTATCAAAACTCTGATGTGGTCCATTCATATAGATGAAATCTTTTGAGTTAGATGCTGCATTGTATGAAATTGTTTAATCTTAAATGTGGTTAAACTGATCAGTTGTAGAGATGATATTCACAGACGGAACAATTCTTTAACAATTTTTTTCATATTGCGGGTAAAAAGTCATGAATAGTTTGTCTGAATCAATCACATACCTCATGCTAGCAAAACTGTACACATTTCACTATTTTCATGAACGAAGTGAAAATAATTTACAGGGTAATTATGATCATCATTTTTGATGCATTTGATGTATACAAAGTTAGATACAAAGTTATGTGAAACGTTTCTTCATACAATCCAATTGTCGTCAGAACAGTAGCAGCGAGAGAAGATAACTTGTTCTCATTATTGTACGTAATTTGTACACAACTTTAACACATTCCATGTGCCTGGTCCTACTTTGTAGACGACTGACTGACTGGTATTTCATGAATTTTTATGAACTCGAAAAAAGAAGTAATACATTTGGTCGTTTTGGTTTTATTCTATCATGACGTAAACATTTAGTTAATAAGAACTCTAAGAAACACTGTATGGTGTGTGTTATTTATCGATACTAAACTGATGTTTTACACTTATGCAAAACGGACTGACTACACAATGTCTGAATAACATCTATAATTGGAACACTGTCAAAGTTGTCATATGTAATGATTGAAAAATGAATAAAGTAATTGATACAAATAACACAAATAGATATATTAGACAGTATTAATATGACACAGCATCAAAAGCAGTTTATAAGCAGTATTAATCATTTTTATGATTGATTTACAAAGCAGTATTCAGCCTAATAATAGTTTACGCATAGTAACGATGAATAACAGTTGAAGGTTGAACAAGTTGAACAAGTTGACTGAAACACTGGGCATTTTAAAATAAACTGAAATGGACTCAATTTGCTTCGGTATAAATGATAACTTTTATACAATTTCAAATAAGAAAAAACTTTTTATTTATTTTCATAGTTGAAAGCGTGAGTCAACTGAAGATAGACCACCATGAAAAACCTGGAAGCACTGGACGGCCGTTTCGTCTTATTATGGGACTCCTCAGCAGTGCGCGTCCACGATCCCGCACTCGTGAGATTCGAACCCAGGACTTACCAGTCTCGAGCCAGAGACCTTAACCGATAGACCACTGAGCCGGCATCCAACGGTGTTAATGTCTAACTTCAACTGATCCACGAAGTTGAGCAACCGTTCACAAATTGTATTCAGGGAGTTGATATATCGTCCCATAATAGGACGAAACGGCCGTCCAGTGTTTCCAGGTCTTCCATGGTGGTCTAGCTTCAATTAACTCATGATTTCAACTATGAAAATACTGAAATCTCCACAAAACCCCTTCTGATATTTTATTTATTATCTAAAATGAATTTATGTTAGTATTGCATGATGTTATTCAAAACAGTGGATACTTGAATAAATTGTTTTGATTACAAATGTGGTGTGGTCTACTTATATCCATATAATTAGTATGTGGTGATGGTTAGACATAGAATGTATTTTGGCAGAAGATCGATAAGGAAAGAATAGGAATGAAGCGCGATCGGTACGAAAATGCATGAACAATAAAATCAGAGAAGACGGACTGAAATTTGCAGAACGAATAGTTAAGATTGAGATAATTGATTGTTATTTTGCAAATTAACTGTTGACTATATGGTTATCAGAATTTAGTTAAATAGTCCGTAATTTATGCTTAAGTACATTAGATTGTCCCCACCCGTGTTTTGTTCACTACACTATGACACTAGTAGTAATGAAATTTTAATTGAAGTTCGTATGGACCATTAAATTGAACTAGAAACATTCTTCAGTTTTATCTATTAACGTCAATGTATGTAACATTAGTAATGTCAATTCATCCATGCGTTTAGCTCATTGTTAGAAATGGATAATCGTTTTCAACATAGTCCTGTCAAATTTCTGTATGGGACCCCCAAATTTTTGTAGAAGGGATATTATTATAAGCATTATCACTACACATAGTCAGAACAGACAATGTGGCCGGCAAAATGAAACGTAGAAATCTGTCAATTTATGTAAAGTAATACAATTAGTCTTTTCCATATAATTTACATATACACATGTTCATTCACTAGTTAAATCCAATCAGTTATATGAAATTAGGTAAAATGGCAACTTACTAACCAGTCACAACTTAATACGTCTAACTGTTACTAAGTAAATGTTTGTAAATTTTTTAAACTTAATAAAAATACGAGATTTAAAAAAAAACTAATAGCAACTCAACTATCAAGGTGCATTAAACGTATTTTGATTAATTTTCATGGAGCTGATATGTCGAAATCATATTTTCATAGATTGTGATATTCGGTAATAATGAGTTCATGATGGAAATCAGATAAGTAATCCATAAATCTTTACAGAAAACAATGGTAAAAACTTGGTAAGCAAAGATGGATAGTGGCTAGCAGTGGAACCCAGTTTGAAGCGCGTTTCGTCCTATTTGGGACTCGTTAGCTGGATGTTCCTGCATCTCAGAGTTGATGTTCACTCTGGGACTCGAACCCAGTAACTTTCGGTTCAAACGCCATCGCGTTATCCACTCAGCTACTCAGTCCTGATAGCCACTTACTCGTGCGATGGGGTGAAGTTTGAATTCCCTTGGTATTGTTTGTTTGAATCTATCCATTGATGTTTTTTAGGACTGCAACTGGTCAGTCTCTAATTGGCATATGTGAATACTGTGCTTATTGCCTCGATATAGCCTAAAAAACATCAATGGGAAGATCCAAACAAACAATACTAAGTAAATGATAAAAACTGTTTTGTTAGTTAAATAAACTTATGTTTATTGATCACTGAGTAATGGTTGATATCATATTTGTCTATTCTTCATAGTTAATTAAATTGCAAGGTGGTTACTAATTTAAGTGACTAAACATTGAGTACGCTATGTTTTTAACATTAAAGGGTTATAAGTTGTCCGGAGGAGACCTTAGACTTAGGTTTTGTGTTAATTATTACTTATTACCGTGAACTACTTGCAATATCAAAGAAAGTGATACTCTCTAAGAAATTCAAAGCAACGTCACTCAATAAATAGGAATGATATATTTGTAAAATCTCAGCGAATGAATTTGAAGTAAATCCAACGTTTCGCCTAGCAATCTGGTCCAATCATTCCTTGAAAAAGCTTGGACCAGATTGCTAGGTAAAACGTTGGATTTACTTCAAATTCATTCGCTGAGATTTTACAAATATATTATTCCTATTTAATGTCTTACATCAACTCGGCGCCCAAATACTGTGAAACTATTCGCTCTAATTTAGACGAAAGTTCTTATATAACGTCACTCAGTTTTACATTCTGTGACATTAACACTGAGTTTAGGCGTGAAATGAGCTCATGTAAAAATGAGATATTTACATTATCCGAATATGTTAACGGTTATTTTTCTTCACGAATTGACTTTAGTAGAAGAACCGATAAATATCAACTAATGTAATTGATTTTTTCTTCAAATAATTCATAAAATGAATATCTAAATCATCTCAAAGATTAACAATTTGTTGTATCATCTACTGAACAGTTTAATTGACCGTAAAAACATATTATCAGTGTCACAACTTTAAAGAGTTCATTAGAAATTAGTCATGTTACTAAATCCAAACATTCAAAATTAAGTATGTAGCAAACTTCATTTTGATCAAGAAATCTTATTAATATTTAATAAATAATAATAATAAGTGGCTTACACTGAGTCACAAAACGTCAGAAAATCTAATTTTTCTACTCATTGGGATATTACAAATATATTAATTTATTTGAGCAAACATTTATTCTCTATAACATTGTCTTCATGTTATGTAATCTAACAAAAAATTAGTACATGACATACATATTAATGTTTCATCGAAATTATTCACTCTATTGCCTTGCCCTTATTACCCATAATATATAATCTAATTACAAAGTATATATATATATATATATATATATATATATATATATATATTATGATTACGATTTCCATATGGTATCATCTTTAGTAAACTTGCATATAGATAATTAAAAAGAAGATTAGAAATCTGACATGTGTCATTGAGTTAATCAATTAATCATAAGTAACGTAGAACCTGACATATATATATGCGTCAATTCAAGTATCCACATCAAATCAACAACTTGTAACGAAATCTTAAAATCAAAATGATAGTCATTATTACCGTAACAACTAGGATCAGATATTTTATTTAACGGAGGGAAATGTTATGCAGAATATTGGCCTCCAGCCTACTCCATAAATGATACAAGTTAGAAAAAAGTTAACCTAATGCAATTCAAAAAAAAGTTCAACAACGAACAATTTTGAAAGCTTGTTATTCACAGAGGAGGAACTAAAAATTATAACAATTAAACAATCATATCTATTTTATTTTAAAATAAAAATTATGTCTTAATTAGATCAAAAATCATGAAATTAAATCAATGGTAGATGAAAAAACTCTGATTTTTTGTATCCGTTATGATAAAACTAAATTTTTTTATGGGCTAGAAACGACCATATTTGATATTTAAAATCTGTTCTCTATTTAACGCTCAATAATTTCCCTTTTTTTCTGTCAGAATTTTATTAAATTTACTGAATGAACATTAATACAGGTTAAATATATTGTAAGCAAAGATGGACAGTGGCTAGCAGTGGAATTCAGGCCGACTGAATAACGCGATAGTGTTTGAAGCGAAAGGTACTGGGTTCGAGTCCAGGAGTGAACATCAACTCTGAGATGCAGGAACATCCAGCTGACGAGTCCCAAATAGGACGAAACGCGCTTCAAACTGGGTTCCACTGCTAGCCACCATCTATCTTTGCTTATAATGCTTGTGAATTAAGGCTATATTGAGGCAATACGCACACTATGCACATATGCCAATTAGAGACTGACCGGTTGCAGTCCTAAACATCAATGGGAAGATTCAAACAAACAATACTACAGGTTAAAGATAGTTTATTTTAAGAAAAATAATTGGTATCAGAAGGAGTTTTGTGGAGATTTCAGTATTTTCGTAGTTGAAAGCATGAGTTCAGTACTCCCAGGTTTTCCTTGGTGGACTCATGATCTCAACTATGAGAATAATTTGTGTTTGGTTATGATAAGCAACGTTTGATTAAACATGAGTGTTTTAAAAAACGAAACAATTATTTAGTAGAGTGATTTATTGAAAGATAATTTAGATAGACAGAAGGATATTAAATATTTTATCTTAAAACTGCTTTATAAACTTATCTCATAATTTAACATGGGATAAAACTCAAGAGTTTGAAGTCTCGTAACGATAGTAACTGTGTATTGAGACTCGTGACTAAATTCAAATCTCCAATAAATATCGTGACTAATATCAGGTGTTTTGTGGATATTATAGTAATTTTAATAGTCGAGATCACGAATCAATTGAAGCTAGACCACCATGGAAAACCTGGAAGCACAATAGGACGAAACGGCCGTCCAGTACTTCCAGGTTTTCCATGGTG
>NC_031496.1:7944584-7953436 GCF_000237925.1 Schistosoma mansoni
TTTCCATGGTGGTCTAGCTTCAATTGATTCATGATCTCAACTATTAAAATATCGGGACTCCTAAAGTTCACTTAACAGTTGCGAACATAACGGTATAACACAAGACAATTAAAAACGAAAATTGTTCTAACTTTGATGTTGCTCAATCGAATGATACATTCGCACTCAATTATCCTACCAACAAAAAGAAGCACACAATAATCAGGAAACGTTTATGGTATGACGACATAAAAAATAGAATATATATATATATGAGATGGCAGATGTCTGTTATGCTCTTACTGACCAATCATGACTCACTTTCATCAGACACAGTACAGTTGTAACCTGTTGATTCCGAATCAAATAATTTTGACGGTCCAAAGGTTCTGGCTTCTATCCAGTGCGAGACTGTGAGTATTATGACAAAAATGAAGTAGTTTTTGGAGTCTCTCTTGAAAATACAATATACGAAAATATTTTACCTGTTTACTAAGAGGAATCAATAAAAGTCAGGTGAAAGAACTATTCAATTACTCTAGTTTACAAACAGTATTCAACAACTCAGATATTCAACAAATTATACCGACTGAAATAGACATGTCAGTCGAAAGTGAACTATAAATTCCATTTGTTACTGCTAAATAATTTCAAACACTTAATTTTTGATTGTATTTAGCTTTCTTCAATAAACTAGAATATTCTAGTTAAGTCTCAGATGAATCAGTACTATCAAGTCTTGAATCTCGTAAGAATTATTAGATTATTATTAAATATTCTGACCGAAGTGACCATACTAAACGTAAATGAAACAAGATAACAATGTAATCATATGTAAACCAAGTAACCTATAGATTACTTAGTTGGTCTCTTGTATCTTTTACGAGTTCGAAAACTTAGATCTTGTCTTGTAGCTCGTTAATTGTCAGTCCAATGTTCTGAAGATTGAAGCTTACAACTCTATCATCGTCTTAATTCCCTTATAATAAAAATGTCTGTTTATAGCAGTCATTCACACCGAAAATATTTTACAGTTTACATTATGGACTGATCTTAGTTAACTAACCACTGGAAGCTAGCAGACAACGGACAGTTGTTTTATTTAAGTATAGTGCTCTTCAAAAGTGGACATACACTTCACACTTGTTGTTGAAACGAGGACCTTGAGACCTCTCAGCGAGTGATAAGCCTTAAAATCAAGGATTTCGTATAATTACACGCCTACGTGGTTTATCCTAACTTTTGGACGGATAAATTATTCTAATCTTTCCATCTATTCTTTCACCCATATTTGACCTAGTCGTTTACTCACATGTAAGCTTGACCGTTCCTGACACATGTGTAGATGATATTGCTTATATATCTTTACGTTTGCTTGTATTTTTTCCATGCTTATAAATGTTAAGTCACGTTTACTAACATTGAGTAAGTCGGTTTGACTTCTCTGGTTATCATCTCTTATCGTCTATCCTCATTGATGGATGTATGAAATATATTTATTAAAAATCACTCCCATAGTTAACTTATTTTGACACAATGTTCACCAAGGTGATCAAGTCGGCGAATACATACGAAGTTAATTTAGGAATTATTTTCTATTATTACTCGTCTATATCAAACGAATTGAAAAATGACCACTAAAGCACCCATTGGTTTACTTTTTTAACTTCGGTGAATTCGTAGTATTATGCAACCATCTTTTAATACAATTATTCGGTACCCGTCTCGTACCCAACATGGATGAAGTCCGTTGGTCATGACTTCTCTCTATAACTCCCGTAATTACCTCTGGGTGGATGTCTAACTGTGATTTAAACTATAAGATTCAACACCACAAACTCCTCCCATTGGAAATTCATTTTTCTTTCATGCTAAAAAAAGTTGTTTTTTCTAAACTAAATATCAAGCTCATCTTTAAATTAACATTTATTAATTATTTTAAATTATTCATTTGTTTAATAATACAGGTTTTAACAAAAGAAACCGGTGAACCAGCTTCAGCTGAACTTGTTCGTAATGTTATTCGTAATTGTTTGAGAAATGCAGCTGTATTAAACTATGAACGAATTTCTGAATATGTTATGATTGAAGGTAAGTTAAGATTATATGTCTAATTATATAACTGAAATCATGAGTCAGGAAGCTAGACCACCATGGAAAACCTGGAAGCACTGGACGGCCGTTTCGTTCTATTATGGGACTCCTCAGCAGTGCGCATCCACGATCCCGTCTCGCGAGATGGTGGTCTAGCTTCAATTGACTCATGATTTCAACTATATAAAATTTCTAAAATCTTCACAAAACCCCCTTCTGATATTTTTTAATCATGATAATATGCTATACTATATCTATGATTTGATCTATAATTATATAAGCAAAACTAATTAGTAAAGTTGTTTTTTAAGGGACATCAGAACTTCTTCTATGCGGTCCATTTTGTACACCTTTATAAATGCATAAGTAAAAGAGTGAGCCAGATTTATTTTACTCAGTTAAGAGAAAAACATGAAAATTCATCTTCTGTTTGTTTCATGAAAATTTTCTATAACCTGGCCTCTTAACTATCTCATCGTTCCATCTTTCGGGTAGGAAGTCTAATAATTAAATCATAAATTCAGAACTTCTTTATTCAAGCTTGATATTTAACCAATATTTCCAGGTAACTGTCATTCTTTCAGAAATAGTGCCCTCATTGTCTGAAACTTCAGGATTTGATCTCCTAACAGAAGACTTACAGATTAACTTAAAATACCTAGATGGTGTGATTCTTTTTGGTGAAGATTCAGATAAAATTCAATCTTATGATCTCCTTGAGTAACAATGCAAGTGTTTTCGGGCTGTATTTGTCTCCAGCACCAGGATTGGTCAGTGTCAACACCTGGACTAATAATCGAAACAAAAGCATTAGAAAACATTAACCATTTCACTTATCTTTAAAGTTTTATTAACCCTGGTGAATTGATGCTTAAATATACCCGAACACGGATTCAGAAAGCTAGGTTGGATTTTGCCAACTTGCGTCACTTGTGGCGTAGGTAGTATGTGCGTCTACTAACTAAAGAATGAGTATACTACTCAGATATACACTCTGTATCAATCAGTGGCTGTGAAACATGATCCTTAAAAACAAGTACACAAGCAGACTGTAGGTTTTCATTACTATTATCTTAACGAATTGCTCCTGTATATTGTGACTAACGAGCAAATAATGCTGAGGTTAAAAACAGTCAAGGTGCCATGAAAAAATAGGACATAATTTAATAAATTTGCAAATCTTAATCGAACAAGGAAGTTGAAATATGTTTTATGCATAAATAACCACTTATTACATCAATGGCCCATATTTCTTGGCTGAAGAGTAGGCTACTAGAAAACTAGTTGCAACCAAGTCAATCTTGGTATCAGTTAATGAGATTACTGATTGTTATACTGAGTTATGTCAGAAGGTGAAGACTATCTGTTTCAAGTTCTCAGAATTATTGTGATCATTTGTTGGATACAATGAGTAACACGACTCAGAATCGGTAATAATTGAGCAGACGTATATCCTCTATATTGTAGTCTAGATTGTGAGCCTTAGAACCCTATCCTCAGTGGTTAGTCTTTTTCACTATCATTTCTACTGCATTATTTCGATCCCTTCCCTATTCTTCTTTTTAATTTTTTTGTCATCCTGATAATTTGATATAGAAACCAGATCCAGGAATAGATGTGTAAGGGTTTAGATTTATTTGCAATTTTTACTAAGTCATTGTTTTCAATAATCGTTACAATAAAGTCGGCTGTCAACCGAAATCACAGTTATCCCATCGTAGCATTATCTACTTATCTGCGTTGAACTGAAAATTTAAAGTATATTTGAGAATCACTTCATTGTGGGACTCCTCAGCAGTGCGCATCCACGACCTCGCCTCGCGAGATTCGAACCCAGGGCCTACCAGTCTCGCGCCAGAGCACTTCATTGCCTTTCAATTATCCCAATTGCTCTTATGATTTTTTCAGTCTATTCCAAACTACTAAAATATAAGTTAAGTAGTTCAGAACAATGGCTTGATTAAATTGTAAAATTGGAATAATATTAACAAATATTATTATAAATTTGTCATAATGACTGAAATGAATTGTATAAGTTGGTGAATGGATATAGGCTATCGATATACATTTAGTTTAATTTTGCGCTAGTTATTTTTTGTCATCATTACTAAGTGTTTACATTGTACATATACATAGTCTTCAATTGTTCATTTGCATCTGAACTATCTTCTCGTCTGGTCTCTACGTGTTCTGCTTATTCATACTTTCGATATACTGAAACTCCTCACTCCGTCCGACAATTGTTGTGACTTTGAAGCCACTTTACGCTGTACACTACTTAAAAACAATCCTGTGAGTAGCGTCCACTACAGTATGAATTCGTTAAGCGGTTATACTGCTACGTTAAACAAACTTACTAGAAAGATTAATTTAACTTTGAGTTAACAATTTTCAGTCTTGGCACACTACTCTAATACACTTAGCAGTTTTGCTCTACAATCTATTAATGGTTAATACTTTCATGATCACTCTCAAATTTTAAACTATATTTCGCTGTGTCTATTAAGCATTTGGAAAGAACAACATCGATATATTCCTATTTTAACCGTGTTATTTGCTTTTCTATACACTTGATGAAGAACTACGTTGTCCATGGAAATATATATATATATATATATATATATATATATCTGAAGATGATGCCGATTCTTTTTTTAGTCGGACCACTTAGAAAAGGCTAGTCACAAAAACAGTACGTAAAATATGCTATAACATCGGAATGTCCACCGATGATAGTGACGCAATTTTATTGAGTACCTAAAAATAATAAATGATGAAATCTGAATGTAAACATTGTTTTCCTATACCCGTATCCAACGCTAATTACAAAAACTGTTCCAAACGCATTCAGTTTAATAACAATTAGCTTAATTAATTATAAACTTTAAATATTGTAACTTAATTCATCCCACAACAGAATAGTAAAACGTTTAAAAATGACCTTTTTACAACATCTGTATTTGTATTATCAACTGAATCATGAATTAGTCATGGCTATTTTCATCAACTTGAAGACTAAATAATGCAATCTAAATGTTTGTCAATCGTGTAAAGCACTCTGTTAGCAAAGTTCCATAGTATGTATGAACAATTATGTTAATTAGGAACGTGTTGTTCCAAAAAGTGTTTAGATGTATATATCCAAAGAATGCTTTTAAATCATTTTTCGATTTATTTAAAGAGTTTTCAGGGATTATTAGTGGCATTTCCTAATATTATATGATTGAAATGAAACAAGAATGCAAAGCGATACTACTACAATATGATAAAATATTTTAAAGCTTGTATCTAAACAAGCTTGAAAATGTATTAAACGAATGGCCCAAAATTAGCACGTTAACGTTATAAATTACAAGGATACGTGGTTGGTAGTACGTTAACATCTATATAATGACGATGTTTTCAAGAACAAAGATGTTCATGTATTGAAAAATCGACTGATCATCATAACACTAATAATTAGAGTTTATTTCCAAGTACATTTGTACTCTAAAGTATGAATGATTTTTAAAAGTTAAACCAAGTCTGATTATTACTACTGACTAACTAATTCTTTTTTTACCAATTTGCCATTGCGTAATCATTCTTAAAGCTCTTATCGTAATGTGGAAACTTAGTTACCAATTTGATTTTGTTATCTAGTCCAACAACTGAATAGTATTGTTTTTTTAATTGTTATTTATTACAGTCGTTTCTGGCCCACGAGTTAAAAGTAAGCAATCATTTTTTAAATTATTTTTTGAATGAAAGTAAACACACTACTCATTAGTATTAGTTGTCCATGGACCAACTTGCAATTTGTGGTTTTTGGTTGATTAGTAAAACTAAAATTCCATTCATTTTTAAATAATCTGAAGTTGGAAAAGTGGCTAATACTTTTCCACTGATTGTTCAACTATTACAATAAACGATTCCATAAAATTATTTACCGCATGGATTAGGATGAATTGAAGTCGGAAGTCAATGAAACATCGTCTTCATAAGGCCATCTGTTTATAACCGTTATTATTCAATTAAACCGCAACCTATCATAGTCGAAGCCCATGGATTCTTTTAATTCATTTGATTCTCAGACGATTAGTTATAAAATTCATTAAATTTGTTTGAATTAGATGTGTATTCAAACAATTCAAATTCAACCAGCTAACTTGAATAAATTGATGTTATTCAGTAGTATAGTTTCTTAATATATAAGTCAGTTTGATATTAGTAATTCTAGTCTATAAATTGTGCTGGGAAACGTCTTTGAATTTATAATCAAATACGTTTTACTCAGAACCTAAACTGTTACAGTATTATATGCCGTGAGTGCTTGCGTGTCCTGTTTATATATATGAACGTGCTGATTCCCGCCAATGAGAGAGGAGTGATTTATCGATCAGAGCAATGATATACAAAAGCCGTATGAGCAGTCTTGAGTATTTATCAGTCCTGCTTTCTGCCTAGCCCAGCCAATTAAGTCCACAACACCAATAACAGCCTCTACAATATGAATCATTATTCTCAAACATACTGGGTTTATATACCAAACAGACTGACCATATCGCACCATAAAATAAGAAATAACATTTGCACAAGATTTGGCCAAATGTGGTTGTGAATAGGGGGAACAGTAATTAATGGACTAGGGATAACTCAAGAATGGTAAATCGTATATTAATAGTCTATAGGTCAAAATAAAGCTCATAATAAGAGGAACACGAATACGAATAGTTTAGTTACTTAACAATTATACAATAGGAAATATACATATCATATTGCTTCATAATTAGTCCTCAAAGTTACCATTCATAAATCTCCACTGGATATAACAAGTATTATTTGGAAACGATAATAAAAACACCTTAAATAACCATATTGTTTACTTGTTTGATTTTTTTTCTTTTTCTCTATTATTTCAGATACAAACAAAGAAAGTAGAAAAATTAATGAAATGTATCATCTAGCCGAACTTTGCATTGAAGTACTTAAACAAAATGAACAACATCACTCTGAGGTCAGTGATACATATACATGACATACAAAAGTGTTTTCTTTTTTAATGTAAACTTGAATTCTTCTATACATTTTATTCTGGTAACTTCATTTTAATTTTTTCTGGTTAGCGCTTTTTAGCGAGTTAGTTTTCTACGGGAGGGGCTCACTAACCACATGCCCAACCCTCCTCCTTTATCCGGGCTTGGGATCGGCGGTAGCCCTATGAGGAGCTACAGGCTGAGTTGTGATAACTTCATATCGAGTTTAATATGTTTGTTTTAATTTTCGAGCTAATGAAACGTACTTTTGCTTATTTATTTTTCATGAAAATTGATCATTATTAATGTGCTTTATTCAAAAGTCATTTCCATTCTTGATTGAAATTCTTTTGTAGTCATTCTCCTGGTTCAATGATTTATTTATTGAACATACCGAGAATTTTTGGTATTTATTTCAAATGGATCTATTTGAATTAATGGATAGATTACCGGAGAATTGTTGGGAAGTATTTGATTTGTTTCAATTATTAAATAATTATCTTTTAAATAATTGTAAGTTAATTGAATTCTTAACTGATGATGAAATATATATATCATATTACATATATTAGCTACCTTTTAAAAAAGTTCAATAAGAATCAGACTCTATTATAAACTGATTGATGTTGAGAAATGTTGATCACAGTAGATTTCACCATTGTACACTAAACGTATCGTGCAGTGAATAAGAACACAGGCTGGGATAATCAAATGTACCTGAATACAAAATTACAGAATGTCTTAGTAAGATTTGAGAACCATACAGTAAATACATAATTTGCAAATGCCAGTCAATCGTCTCAGACTTCATTGTTCTCTTATTTCCATAGCAAATATTCACTGTTCTCGTTCTCTTTTCATTGATCTTCATAATCTTCTGCTGCCAGGTATTTCACTTTCGATCGGTGATGTATACTACTTATATCTATCAACATCAATAGCACACACTACAATAGGTTTGTAGGTGTACATTTTGAATAAGTCTCAAATTAGAGTTTAAAAGAAATCGTTGGGGCGATCCAGAAAATTTCTCGCAATAGACATGACAAGCTTAGGAAAACATTAAGAAGCATTTTATCCAATCATGGTTTGATTAGAAGTTTTGCAAGAAATATCGCGAAAATGAAAAGTCACATGTAGAGGTTCTGATTGGATGATTACTTATGCTGCTACTATGTTTAGTAGTATTCTAGAATTTTCAGGAAAACCCATGGACTTCCAAAATATTATGAAAACCCTATATTTTCTGTACATGAATGAACCTTTGGATTAAAGTGCTTCTCGCATATATTGCGCCTTTTCTCTCGTGTTCAAGTCGCTGTGTAGTTCTAGCTTGGGGGTTACGAGACTAGCTTAGGATCCTAGTATAGCGTTCAATCAGCAAGACTTATCAGAAATATATTCAGTTTTTTTAAATTTCTAAATGCTCTGTTAACTGATAAAAATGTTTGATAAAGATTATATTCAACTGTATTTAAGGAAATCATTACACTCCTTGAGGTATTTCCTGGAGTTCTAGTGAGAAGCAGTAACCGGTGGAGTTCAACCAGGTCTGTTGTGAGATAGGAACTCACTGATGACATTGGTGAATGGTTGCTCAATTTCGTGAATCAGTTGAAGTTAGAAATTAACACCGTTGGATGCCAGCTCAGTGGTCTATCGGTTAAGGGCTTCGGCTCGAAACTGGTAGGTCCTGGGTTCGAATCCCGCGAGAGTGGGTTCGTGGACGCGCACTGCTGAGGAGTCCCATAATAGGACGAAACG